>NW_022279735.1:0-30380 GCF_009193385.2 Nasonia vitripennis
TGAGTTTAAGGAGCGACAATCTTTTCCTCAGCGTGGGTCTTATGTGTATTATTATTATAAAAGCAACTTGTATATAGCTAGGAGTCAACTATAAAATTGTAGTTACAACTGGCGTGAGAGATGCCAGTAAGCCCAAAGTCTAGACTTTCGACCCTCGCATTCTGCCAGAAAATGCCTCAGAATGCGTGGATCTTGTACATATTATTTTTATAAAAGCTACTTGAATTTAGCGAGGAGTCAACTATAAAATTGTAGTTGCAACTGGCGTGAGAGAATTTTGTAAGCCAAAGTCTAGACTTTCGACCCTCGCATTCTGACGAAAAATGCCTTACTGTGGCCGCCATCTTGTCGTGGACCCTAATACTTTTGAGTTTAAGGAGCGACATCTTTTCCTCAGCGTGGATCTTAATGTGTATTATTTTTATAAAAGCAACTTGTATATAGCTAGGAGTCAACTATAAAATTGTAGTTACAACTGGCGTGAGAGATCCAGTAAGCCAAAGTCTAGACTTTCGACCCTCGCATTCTGCCAAGAAAATGCCTCAGAATGCGTGGATCTTGTACATATTATTTTTATAAAAAGCTACTTGAATTTTAGCGAGGAGTCAACTATAAAATTGTAGTTGCAACTGGCGTGAGAGAATTTTGTAAGCCAAAGTCTAGACTTTCGACCCTCGCATTCTGACGAAAAATGCCTTACTGTGGCCGCCATCTTGTCGTGGACCCTAATACTTTTGAGTTTAAGGAGCGACATCTTTTCCTCAGCGTGGGTCTTATGTGTATTATTTTTATAAAAAGCACTTGTATATAGCTAGGAGTCAACTATAAAATTGTAGTTACAACTGGCGTGAGAGATGCCAGTAAGCCAAAGTCTAGACTTTCGACCCTCGCATTCTGCCAGAAAATGCCTCAGAATGCGTGGATCTTGTACATATTATTTTTATAAAAGCTACTTGAATTTAGCGAGGAGTCAACTATAAAATTGTAGTTGCAACTGGCGTGAGAGAATTTTGTAAGCCAAAGTCTAGACTTTCGACCCTCGCATTCTGACGAAAAATGCCTTACTGTGGCCGCCATCTTGTCGTGGACCCTAATACTTTTGAGTTTAAGGAGCGACATCTTTTCCTCAGCGTGGATCTTATGTGTATTATTTTATATAAAGCAACTTGTATATAGCTAGGAGTCAACTATAAAATTGTAGTTACAACTGGCGTGAGAGATGCCAGTAAGCCAAAGTCTAGACTTTCGACCCTCGCATTCTGCCAGAAAATGCCTCAGAATGCGTGGATCTTGTACATATTATTTTTATAAAAGCTACTTGAATTTAGCGAGGAGTCAACTATAAAATTGTAGTTGCAACTGGCGTGAGAGAATTTTGTAAGCCAAAGTCTAGACTTTCGACCCTCGCATTCTGACGAAAAATGCCTTACTGTGGCCGCCATCTTGTCGTGGACCCTAATACTTTTGAGTTTAAGGAGCGACATCTTTTCCTCAGCGTGGATCGTATGTGTATTATTTTTATAAAAGCAACTTGTATATAGCTAGGAGTCAACTATAAAATTGTAGTTACAACTGGCGTGAGAGATGCCAGTAAGCCAAAGTCTAGACTTTCGACCCTCGCATTCTGCCAGAAAATGCCTCAGAATGCGTGGATCTTGTACATATTATTTTTATAAAAGCTACTTGAATTTAGCGAGGAGTCAACTATAAAATTGTAGTTGCAACTGGCGTGAGAGAATTTTGTAAGCCAAAGTCTAGACTTTCGACCCTCGCATTCTGACGAAAAATGCCTTACTGTGGCCGCCATCTTGTCGTGGACCCTAATACTTTTGAGTTTAAGGAGCGACATCTTTTCCTCAGCGTGGGTCTTATGTGTATTATTATATAAAAGCAACTTGTATATAGCTAGGAGTCAACTATAAAATTGTAGTTACAACTGGCGTGAGAGATGCCAGTAAGCCAAAGTCTAGACTTTCGACCCTCGCATTCTGCCAGAAAATGCCTCAGAATGCGTGGATCTTGTACATATTATTTTTATAAAAGCTACTTGAATTTAGCGAGGAGTCAACTATAAAATTGTAGTTGCAACTGGCGTGAGAGAATTTTGTAAGCCAAAGTCTAGACTTTCGACCCTCGCATTCTGACGAAAAATGCCTTACTGTGGCCGCCATCTTGTCGTGGACCCTAATACTTTTGAGTTTAAGGAGCGACATCTTTTCCTCAGCGTGGATCGTAAGTGTATTATTTTTATAAAAGCAACTTGTATATAGCTAGGAGTCAACTATAAATTGTAGTTACAACTGGCGTGAGAGATGCCAGTAAGCCAAAGTCTAGACTTTCGACCCTCGCATTCTGACGAAAAATGCCTTACTGTGGCCGCCATCTTGTCGTGGACCCTAATACTTTTGAGTTTAAGGAGCGACATCTTTTCCTCAGCGTGGGTCTTATGTGTATTATTATTATAAAAAGCAACTTGTATATAGCTAGGAGTCAACTATAAAATTGTAGTTACAACTGGCGTGAGAGATGCCAGTAAGCCAAAGTCTAGACTTTCGACCCTCGCATTCTGACGAAAAATGCCTTACTGTGGCCGCCATCTTGTCGTGGACCCTAATACTTTTGAGTTTAAGGAGCGACATCTTTTCCTCAGCGTGGGTCTTATGTGTATTATTTTATAAAAGCAACTTGTATATAGCTAGGAGTCAACTATAAAATTGTAGTTACAACTGGCGTGAGAGATGCCAGTAAGCCAAAGTCTAGACTTTCGACCCTCGCATTCTGCCAGAAAATGCCTCAGAATGCGTGGATCTTGTACATATTATTTTATAAAAGCTACTTGAATTTAGCGAGGAGTCAACTATAAAATTGTAGTTGCAACTGGCGTGAGAGAATTTTGTAAGCCAAAGTCTAGACTTTCGACCCTCGCATTCTGACGAAAAATGCCTTACTGTGGCCGCCATCTTGTCGTGGACCCTAATACTTTTGAGTTTAAGGAGCGACATCTTTTCCTCAGCGTGGATCGTAAGTGTATTATTTTTATAAAAGCAACTTGTATATAGCTAGGAGTCAACTATAAAATTGTAGTTACAACTGGCGTGAGAGATGCCAGTAAGCCAAAGTCTAGACTTTCGACCCTCGCATTCTGACGAAAAATGCCTTACTGTGGCCGCCATCTTGTCGTGGACCCTAATACTTTTGAGTTTAAGGAGCGACATCTTTTCCTCAGCGTGGGTCTTATGTGTATTATTTTTATAAAAGCAACTTGTATATAGCTAGGAGTCAACTATAAAATTGTAGTTACAACTGGCGTGAGAGATGCCAGTAAGCCAAAGTCTAGACTTTCGACCCTCGCATTCTGCCAGAAAAATGCCTCAGAATGCGTGGATCTTGTACATATTATTTTTATAAAAGCTACTTGAATTTAGCGAGGAGTCAACTATAAAATTGTAGTTGCAACTGGCGTGAGAGAATTTTGTAAGCCAAAGTCTAGACTTTCGACCCTCGCATTCTGACGAAAAATGCCTTACTGTGGCCGCCATCTTGTCGTGGACCCTAATACTTTTGAGTTTAAGGAGCGACATCTTTTCCTCAGCGTGGGTCTTATGTGTATTATTTTATAAAAGCAACTTGTATATAGCTAGGAGTCAACTATAAAATTGTAGTTACAACTGGCGTGAGAGATGCCAGTAAGCCAAAGTCTAGACTTTCGACCCTCGCATTCTGACGAAAAATGCCTTACTGTGGCCGCCATCTTGTCGTGGACCCTAATACTTTTGAGTTTAAGGAGCGACATCTTTTCCTCAGCGTGGGTCTTATGTGTATTATTATTATAAAAGCAACTTGTATATAGCTAGGAGTCAACTATAAAATTGTAGTTACAACTGGCGTGAGAGATGCCAGTAAGCCAAAGTCTAGACTTTCGACCCTCGCATTCTGCCAGAAAATGCCTCAGAATGCGTGGATCTTGTACATATTATTTTTATAAAAGCTACTTGAATTTAGCGAGGAGTCAACTATAAAATTGTAGTTGCAACTGGCGTGAGAGAATTTTGTAAGCCAAAGTCTAGACTTTCGACCCTCGCATTCTGACGAAAAATGCCTTACTGTGGCCGCCATCTTGTCGTGGACCCTAATACTTTGAGTTTAAGGAGCGACATCTTTTCCTCAGCGTGGATCTTATGTGTATTATTTTTATAAAAGCAACTTGTATATAGCTAGGAGTCAACTATAAAATTGTAGTTCAACTGGCGTGAGAGATGCCAGTAAGCCAAAGTCTAGACTTTCGACCCTCGCATTCTGACGAAAAATGCCTTACTGTGGCCGCCATCTTGTCGTGGACCCTAATACTTTTGAGTTTAAGGAGCGACATCTTTTCCTCAGCGTGGGTCTATATTGTATTATTTTATAAATGCTACTTGTATATAGCTAGGAGTCAACTATAAAATTGTAGTTACAACTGGCGTGAGAGATGCCAGTAAGCCAAAGTCTAGACTTTCGACCCTCGCATTCTGACGAAAAATGCCTTACTGTGGCCGCCATCTTGTCGTGGACCCTAATACTTTTGAGTTTAAGGAGCGACATCTTTTCCTCAGCGTGGTCTTATGTGTATTATTATTATAAAAGCACTTGTATATAGCTAGGAGTCAACTATAAAATTGTAGTTACAACTGGCGTGAGAGATGCCAGTAAGCCAAAGTCTAGACTTTCGACCCTCGCATTCTGACGAAAAATGCCTTACTGTGGCCGCCATCTTGTCGTGGACCCTAATACTTTTGAGTTTAAGGAGCGACATCTTTTCCTCAGCGTGGGTCTTATGTGTATTATTATTATAAAAGCAACTTGTATATAGCTAGGAGTCAACTATAAAATTGTAGTTACAACTGGCGTGAGAGATGCCAGTAAGCCAAAGTCTAGACTTTCGACCCTCGCATTCTGCCAGAAAATGCCTCAGAATGCGTGGATCTTGTACATATTATTTTTATAAAAGCTACTTGAATTTAGCGAGGAGTCAACTATAAAATTGTAGTTGCAACTGGCGTGAGAGAATTTTGTAAGCCAAAGTCTAGACTTTCGACCCTCGCATTCTGACGAAAAATGCCTTACTGTGGCCGCCATCTTGTCGTGGACCCTAATACTTTTGAGTTTAAGGAGCGACATCTTTTCCTCAGCGTGGATCGTAAGTGTATTATTTTTATAAAAGCAACTTGTATATAGCTAGGAGTCAACTATAAAATTGTAGTTACAACTGGCGTGAGAGATGCCAGTAAGCCAAAGTCTAGACTTTCGACCCTCGCATTCTGACGAAAAATGCCTTACTGTGGCCGCCATCTTGTCGTGGACCCTAATACTTTTGAGTTTAAGGGGCGACATCTTTTCCTCAGCGTGGGTCTTATGTGTATTATTATTATAAAAGCAACTTGTATATAGCTAGGAGTCAACTATAAAATTGTAGTTACAACTGGCGTGAGAGATGCCAGTAAGCCAAAGTCTAGACTTTCGACCCTCGCATTCTGCCAGAAAATGCCTCAGAATGCGTGGATCTTGTACATATTATTTTTATAAAAGCTACTTGAATTTAGCGAGGAGTCAACTATAAAATTGTAGTTGCAACTGGCGTGAGAGAATTTTGTAAGCCAAAGTCTAGACTTTCGACCCTCGCATTCTGACGAAAAATGCCTTACTGTGGCCGCCATCTTGTCGTGGACCCTAATACTTTTGAGTTTAAGGAGCGACATCTTTTCCTCAGCGTGGTCTTATGTGTATTATTTTTATAAATGCTACTTGCATATAGCTAGGAGTCAACTATAAAATTGTAGTTTCAACTGGCGTGAGAGATGCCAGTAAGCCAAAGTCTAGACTTTCGACCCTCGCATTCTGACGAAAAATGCCTTACTGTGGCCGCCATCTTGTCGTGGACCCTAATACTTTTGAGTTTAAGGGGCGACATCTTTTCCTCAGCGTGGGTCTTATGTGTATTATTTATTATAAAAGCAACTTGTATATAGCTAGGAGTCAACTATAAAATTGTAGTTACAACTGGCGTGAGAGATGCCAGTAAGCCAAAGTCTAGACTTTCGACCCTCGCATTCTGCCAGAAATGCCTCAGAATGCGTGGATCTTGTACATATTATTTTTATAAAAGCTACTTGAATTTAGCGAGGAGTCAACTATAAAATTGTAGTTGCAACTGGCGTGAGAGAATTTTGTAAGCCAAAGTCTAGACTTTCGACCCTCGCATTCTGACGAAAAATGCCTTACTGTGGCCGCCATCTTGTCGTGGACCCTAATACTTTTGAGTTTAAGGAGCGACATCTTTTCCTCAGCGTGGGTCTTATGTGTTATTATTATAAAAGCAACTTGTATATAGCTAGGAGTCAACTATAAAATTGTAGTTACAACTGGCGTGAGAGATGCCAGTAAGCCAAAGTCTAGACTTTCGACCCTCGCATTCTGCCAGAAAATGCCTCAGAATGCGTGGATCTTGTACATATTATTTTTATAAAAAGCTACTTGAATTTAGCGAGGAGTCAACTATAAAATTGTAGTTGCAACTGGCGTGAGAGAATTTTGTAAGCCAAAGTCTAGACTTTCGACCCTCGCATTCTGACGAAAAATGCCTTACTGTGGCCGCCATCTTGTCGTGGACCCTAATACTTTTGAGTTTAAGGAGCGACATCTTTTCCTCAGCGTGGATCGTAAGTGTATTATTATTATAAAAGCAACTTGTATATAGCTAGGAGTCAACTATAAAATTGTAGTTACAACTGGCGTGAGAGATGCCAGTAAGCCAAAGTCTAGACTTTCGACCCTCGCATTCTGCCAGAAAATGCCTCAGAATGCGTGGATCTTGTACATATTATTTTTATAAAAAGCTACTTGAATTTAGCGAGGAGTCAACTATAAAATTGTAGTTGCAACTGGCGTGAGAGAATTTTGTAAGCCAAAGTCTAGACTTTCGACCCTCGCATTCTGACGAAAAATGCCTTACTGTGGCCGCCATCTTGTCGTGGACCCTAATACTTTTGAGTTTAAGGAGCGACATCTTTTCCTCAGCGTGGGTCTATGTGTATTATTATTATAAAAGCAACTTGTATAGCTAGGAGTCAACTATAAAATTGTAGTTACAACTGGCGTGAGAGATGCCAGTAAGCCAAAGTCTAGACTTTCGACCCTCGCATTCTGCCAGAAAATGCCTCAGAATGCGTGGATCTTGTAATATTATTTTAATAAAAGCTACTTGAATTTAGCGAGGAGTCAACTATAAAATTGTAGTTGCAACTGGCGTGAGAGAATTTTGTAAGCCAAAGTCTAGACTTTCGACCCTCGCATTCTGACGAAAAATGCCTTACTGTGGCCGCCATCTTGTCGTGGACCCTAATACTTTTGAGTTTAAGGAGCGACATCTTTTCCTCAGCGTGGATCGTAAGTGTATTATTTTATAAAAGCAACTTGTATATAGCTAGGAGTCAACTATAAAATTGTAGTTACAACTGGCGTGAGAGATGCCAGTAAGCCAAAGTCTAGACTTTCGACCCTCGCATTCTGCCAGAAAATGCCTCAGAATGCGTGGATCTTGTACATATTATTTTTATAAAAGCTACTTGAATTTTAGCGAGGAGTCAACTATAAAATTGTAGTTGCAACTGGCGTGAGAGAATTTTGTAAGCCAAAGTCTAGACTTTCGACCCTCGCATTCTGACGAAAAATGCCTTACTGTGGCCGCCATCTTGTCGTGGACCCTAATACTTTTGAGTTTAAGGAGCGACATCTTTTCCTCAGCGTGGGTCGTATGTGTATTATTTTATAAAAGCAACTTGTATATAGCTAGGAGTCAACTATAAAATTGTAGTTACAACTGGCGTGAGAGATGCCAGTAAGCCAAAGTCTAGACTTTCGACCCTCGCATTCTGCCAGAAAATGCCTCAGAATGCGTGGATCTTGTACATATTATTTTTATAAAAGCTACTTGAATTTAGCGAGGAGTCAACTATAAAATTGTAGTTGCAACTGGCGTGAGAGAATTTTGTAAGCCAAAGTCTAGACTTTCGACCCTCGCATTCTGACGAAAAATGCCTTACTGTGGCCGCCATCTTGTCGTGGACCCTAATACTTTTGAGTTTAAGGAGCGACATCTTTTCCTCAGCGTGGATCGTAAGTGTATTATTTTTATAAAAGCAACTTGTATATAGCTAGGAGTCAACTATAAATTGTAGTTACAACTGGCGTGAGAGATGCCAGTAAGCCAAAGTCTAGACTTTCGACCCTCGCATTCTGCCAGAAAATGCCTCAGAATGCGTGGATCTTGTACATTTATTTATAAAAAGCTACTTGAATTTAGCGAGGAGTCAACTATAAAATTGTAGTTGCAACTGGCGTGAGAGAATTTTGTAAGCCAAAGTCTAGACTTTCGACCCTCGCATTCTGACGAAAAAATGCCTTACTGTGGCCGCCATCTTGTCGTGGACCCTAATACTTTTGAGTTTAAGGAGCGACATCTTTTCCTCAGCGTGGGTCTTATGTGTATTATTTTTATAAAAGCAACTTGTATATAGCTAGGAGTCAACTATAAAATTGTAGTTACAACTGGCGTGAGAGATGCCAGTAAGCCAAAGTCTAGACTTTCGACCCTCGCATTCTGCCAGAAAATGCCTCAGAATGCGTGGATCTTGTACATATTATTTTTATAAAAGCTACTTGAATTTAGCGAGGAGTCAACTATAAAATTGTAGTTGCAACTGGCGTGAGAGAATTTTGTAAGCCAAAGTCTAGACTTTCGACCCTCGCATTCTGACGAAAAATGCCTTACTGTGGCCGCCATCTTGTCGTGGACCCTAATACTTTTGAGTTTAAGGAGCGACATCTTTTCCTCAGCGTGGATCGTAAGTGTATTATTTTATAAAAGCAACTTGTATATAGCTAGGAGTCAACTATAAAATTGTAGTTACAACTGGCGTGAGAGATGCCAGTAAGCCAAAGTCTAGACTTTCGACCCTCGCATTCTGCCAGAAAATGCCTCAGAATGCGTGGATCTTGTACATATTATTTATAAAAAGCTACTTGAATTTAGCGAGGAGTCAACTATAAAATTGTAGTTGCAACTGGCGTGAGAGAATTTTGTAAGCCAAAGTCTAGACTTTCGACCCTCGCATTCTGACGAAAAATGCCTTACTGTGGCCGCCATCTTGTCGTGGACCCTAATACTTTTGAGTTTAAGGAGCGACATCTTTTCCTCAGCGTGGATCGTAAGTGTATTATTTTATAAAAGCAACTTGTATATAGCTAGGAGTCAACTATAAAATTGTAGTTACAACTGGCGTGAGAGATGCCAGTAAGCCAAAGTCTAGACTTTCGACCCTCGCATTCTGACGAAAAATGCCTTACTGTGGCCGCCATCTTGTCGTGGACCCTAATACTTTTGAGTTTAAGGAGCGACATCTTTTCCTCAGCGTGGGTCTTATGTGTATTATTTTATAAAAGCAACTTGTATATAGCTAGGAGTCAACTATAAAATTGTAGTTACAACTGGCGTGAGAGATGCCAGTAAGCCAAAGTCTAGACTTTCGACCCTCGCATTCTGACGAAAAATGCCTTACTGTGGCCGCCATCTTGTCGTGGACCCTAATACTTTTGAGTTTAAGGAGCGACATCTTTTCCTCAGCGTGGGTCTTATGTGTATTATTATTATAAAAGCAACTTGTATATAGCTAGGAGTCAACTATAAAATTGTAGTTACAACTGGCGTGAGAGATGCCAGTAAGCCAAAGTCTAGACTTTCGACCCTCGCATTCTGCCAGAAAATGCCTCAGAATGCGTGGATCTTGTACATATTATTTTTATAAAAGCTACTTGAATTTAGCGAGGAGTCAACTATAAAATTGTAGTTGCAACTGGCGTGAGAGAATTTTGTAAGCCAAAGTCTAGACTTTCGACCCTCGCATTCTGACGAAAAATGCCTTACTGTGGCCGCCATCTTGTCGTGGACCCTAATACTTTTGAGTTTAAGGAGCGACATCTTTTCCTCAGCGTGGGTCTTATGTGTATTATTATTATAAAAGCAACTTGTATATAGCTAGGAGTCAACTATAAAATTGTAGTTACAACTGGCGTGAGAGATGCCAGTAAGCCAAAGTCTAGACTTTCGACCCTCGCATTCTGACGAAAAATGCCTCAGAATGCGTGGATCTTGTACATATTATTTTTATAAAAGCTACTTGAATTTAGCGAGGAGTCAACTATAAAATTGTAGTTGCAACTGGCGTGAGAGAATTTTGTAAGCCAAAGTCTAGACTTTCGACCCTCGCATTCTGACGAAAAATGCCTTACTGTGGCCGCCATCTTGTCGTGGACCCTAATACTTTTGAGTTTAAGGAGCGACATCTTTTCCTCAGCGTGGGTCTTATGTGTATTATTTTTATAAAAGCAACTTGTATATAGCTAGGAGTCAACTATAAAATTGTAGTTACAACTGGCGTGAGAGATGCCAGTAAGCCAAAGTCTAGACTTTCGACCCTCGCATTCTGCCAGAAAATGCCTCAGAATGCGTGGATCTTGTACATATTATTTTTATAAAAGCTACTTGAATTTAGCGAGGAGTCAACTATAAAATTGTAGTTGCAACTGGCGTGAGAGAATTTTGTAAGCCAAAGTCTAGACTTTCGACCCTCGCATTCTGACGAAAAATGCCTTACTGTGGCCGCCATCTTGTCGTGGACCCTAATACTTTTGAGTTTAAGGAGCGACATCTTTTCCTCAGCGTGGGTCTTATGTGTATTATTTCTATAAAATAACTTGCATATAGCTAGGAGTCAACTATAAAATTGTAGTTACAACTGGCGTGAGAGATGCCAGTAAGCCAAAGTCTAGACTTTCGACCCTCGCATTCTGACGAAAAATGCCTTACTGTGGCCGCCATCTTGTCGTGGACCCTAATACTTTTGAGTTTAAGGAGCGACATCTTTTCCTCAGCGTGGGTCTTATGTGTATTATTATTATAAAAGCAACTTGTATATAGCTAGGAGTCAACTATAAAATTGTAGTTACAACTGGCGTGAGAGATGCCAGTAAGCCAAAGTCTAGACTTTCGACCCTCGCATTCTGACGAAAAATGCCTTACTGTGGCCGCCATCTTGTCGTGGACCCTAATACTTTTGAGTTTAAGGAGCGACATCTTTTCCTCAGCGTGGGTCTTATGTGTATTATTATTATAAAAGCAACTTGTATATAGCTAGGAGTCAACTATAAAATTGTAGTTACAACTGGCGTGAGAGATGCCAGTAAGCCAAAGTCTAGACTTTCGACCCTCGCATTCTGCCAGAAAATGCCTCAGAATGCGTGGATCTTGTACATATTATTTTTATAAAAGCTACTTGAATTTAGCGAGGAGTCAACTATAAAATTGTAGTTGCAACTGGCGTGAGAGAATTTTGTAAGCCAAAGTCTAGACTTTCGACCCTCGCATTCTGACGAAAAATGCCTTACTGTGGCCGCCATCTTGTCGTGGACCCTAATACTTTTGAGTTTAAGGAGCGACATCTTTTCCTCAGCGTGGATCGTAAGTGTATTATTTTTATAAAAGCAACTTGTATATAGCTAGGAGTCAACTATAAAATTGTAGTTACAACTGGCGTGAGAGATGCCAGTAAGCCAAAGTCTAGACTTTCGACCCTCGCATTCTGACGAAAAATGCCTTACTGTGGCCGCCATCTTGTCGTGGACCCTAATACTTTTGAGTTTAAGGAGCGACATCTTTTCCTCAGCGTGGGTCTTATGTGTATTATTATTATAAAAGCAACTTGTATATAGCTAGGAGTCAACTATAAAATTGTAGTTACAACTGGCGTGAGAGATGCCAGTAAGCCAAAGTCTAGACTTTCGACCCTCGCATTCTGCCAGAAAATGCCTCAGAATGCGTGGATCTTGTACATATTATTTTTATAAAAGCTACTTGAATTTAGCGAGGAGTCAACTATAAAATTGTAGTTGCAACTGGCGTGAGAGAATTTTGTAAGCCAAAGTCTAGACTTTCGACCCTCGCATTCTGACGAAAAATGCCTTACTGTGGCCGCCATCTTGTCGTGGACCCTAATACTTTTGAGTTTAAGGAGCGACATCTTTTCCTCAGCGTGGGTCTTATGTGTATTATTTTATAAAGCAACTTGTATATAGCTAGGAGTCAACTATAAAATTGTAGTTACAACTGGCGTGAGAGATGCCAGTAAGCCAAAGTCTAGACTTTCGACCCTCGCATTCTGACGAAAAATGCCTTACTGTGGCCGCCATCTTGTCGTGGACCCTAATACTTTTGAGTTTAAGGAGCGACATCTTTTCCTCAGCGTGGGTCTTATGTGTATTATTTTTATAAAAGCAACTTGTATATAGCTAGGAGTCAACTATAAAATTGTAGTTACAACTGGCGTGAGAGATGCCAGTAAGCCAAAGTCTAGACTTTCGACCCTCGCATTCTGCCAGAAAATGCCTCAGAATGCGTGGATCTTGTACATATTATTTTTATAAAAGCTACTTGAATTTAGCGAGGAGTCAACTATAAAATTGTAGTTGCAACTGGCGTGAGAGAATTTTGTAAGCCAAAGTCTAGACTTTCGACCCTCGCATTCTGACGAAAAATGCCTTACTGTGGCCGCCATCTTGTCGTGGACCCTAATACTTTTGAGTTTAAGGAGCGACATCTTTTCCTCAGCGTGGGTCTTATGTGTATTATTTTATAAAAGCAACTTGTATATAGCTAGGAGTCAACTATAAAATTGTAGTTACAACTGGCGTGAGAGATGCCAGTAAGCCAAAGTCTAGACTTTCGACCCTCGCATTCTGACGAAAAATGCCTTACTGTGGCCGCCATCTTGTCGTGGACCCTAATACTTTTGAGTTTAAGGAGCGACATCTTTTCCTCAGCGTGGGTCTTATGTGTATTATTATTATAAAAGCAACTTGTATATAGCTAGGAGTCAACTATAAAATTGTAGTTACAACTGGCGTGAGAGATGCCAGTAAGCCAAAGTCTAGACTTTCGACCCTCGCATTCTGCCAGAAAATGCCTCAGAATGCGTGGATCTTGTACATATTATTTTTATAAAAGCTACTTGAATTTAGCGAGGAGTCAACTATAAAATTGTAGTTGCAACTGGCGTGAGAGAATTTTGTAAGCCAAAGTCTAGACTTTCGACCCTCGCATTCTGACGAAAAATGCCTTACTGTGGCCGCCATCTTGTCGTGGACCCTAATACTTTTGAGTTTAAGGAGCGACATCTTTTCCTCAGCGTGGGTCTTATGTGTATTATTTTTATAAAAGCAACTTGTATATAGCTAGGAGTCAACTATAAAATTGTAGTTACAACTGGCGTGAGAGATGCCAGTAAGCCAAAGTCTAGACTTTCGACCCTCGCATTCTGACGAAAAATGCCTTACTGTGGCCGCCATCTTGTCGTGGACCCTAATACTTTTGAGTTTAAGGAGCGACATCTTTTCCTCAGCGTGGGTCTTATGTGTATTATTTTATAAAAGCAACTTGTATATAGCTAGGAGTCAACTATAAAATTGTAGTTACAACTGGCGTGAGAGATGCCAGTAAGCCAAAGTCTAGACTTTCGACCCTCGCATTCTGACGAAAAATGCCTTACTGTGGCCGCCATCTTGTCGTGGACCCTAATACTTTTGAGTTTAAGGAGCGACATCTTTTCCTCAGCGTGGGTCTTATGTGTATTATTATTATAAAAGCAACTTGTATATAGCTAGGAGTCAACTATAAAATTGTAGTTACAACTGGCGTGAGAGATGCCAGTAAGCCAAAGTCTAGACTTTCGACCCTCGCATTCTGCCAGAAATGCCTCAGAATGCGTGGATCTTGTACATATTATTTTTATAAAAGCTACTTGAATTTAGCGAGGAGTCAACTATAAAATTGTAGTTGCAACTGGCGTGAGAGAATTTTGTAAGCCAAAGTCTAGACTTTCGACCCTCGCATTCTGACGAAAAATGCCTTACTGTGGCCGCCATCTTGTCGTGGACCCTAATACTTTTGAGTTTAAGGAGCGACATCTTTTCCTCAGCGTGGGTCTTATGTGTATTATTTTATAAAAGCAACTTGTATATAGCTAGGAGTCAACTATAAAATTGTAGTTACAACTGGCGTGAGAGATGCCAGTAAGCCAAAGTCTAGACTTTCGACCCTCGCATTCTGCCAGAAAATGCCTCAGAATGCGTGGATCTTGTACATATTATTTTTATAAAAGCTACTTGAATTTAGCGAGGAGTCAACTATAAAATTGTAGTTGCAACTGGCGTGAGAGAATTTTGTAAGCCAAAGTCTAGACTTTCGACCCTCGCATTCTGACGAAAAATGCCTTACTGTGGCCGCCATCTTGTCGTGGACCCTAATACTTTTGAGTTTAAGGAGCGACATCTTTTCCTCAGCGTGGGTCTTATGTGTATTATTTTTATAAAAGCAACTTGTATATAGCTAGGAGTCAACTATAAAATTGTAGTTACAACTGGCGTGAGAGATGCCAGTAAGCCAAAGTCTAGACTTTCGACCCTCGCATTCTGACGAAAAATGCCTTACTGTGGCCGCCATCTTGTCGTGGACCCTAATACTTTTGAGTTTAAGGAGCGACATCTTTTCCTCAGCGTGGGTCTTATGTGTATTATTTCTATAAATGCTACTTGCATATAGCTAGGAGTCAACTATAAAATTGTAGTTACAACTGGCGTGAGAGATGCCAGTAAGCCAAAGTCTAGACTTTCGACCCTCGCATTCTGCCAGAAAATGCCTCAGAATGCGTGGATCTTGTACATATTATTTTTATAAAAGCTACTTGAATTTAGCGAGGAGTCAACTATAAAATTGTAGTTGCAACTGGCGTGAGAGAATTTTGTAAGCCAAAGTCTAGACTTTCGACCCTCGCATTCTGACGAAAAATGCCTTACTGTGGCCGCCATCTTGTCGTGGACCCTAATACTTTTGAGTTTAAGGAGCGACATCTTTTCCTCAGCGTGGATCGTAAGTGTATTATTTTATAAAAGCAACTTGTATATAGCTAGGAGTCAACTATAAAATTGTAGTTACAACTGGCGTGAGAGATGCCAGTAAGCCAAAGTCTAGACTTTCGACCCTCGCATTCTGACGAAAAATGCCTTACTGTGGCCGCCATCTTGTCGTGGACCCTAATACTTTTGAGTTTAAGGAGCGACATCTTTTCCTCAGCGTGGGTCTTATGTGTATTATTTTATAAAAGCAACTTGTATATAGCTAGGAGTCAACTATAAAATTGTAGTTACAACTGGCGTGAGAGATGCCAGTAAGCCAAAGTCTAGACTTTCGACCCTCGCATTCTGACGAAAAATGCCTTACTGTGGCCGCCATCTTGTCGTGGACCCTAATACTTTTGAGTTTAAGGAGCGACATCTTTTCCTCAGCGTGGGTCTTATGTGTATTATTATTATAAAAGCAACTTGTATATAGCTAGGAGTCAACTATAAAATTGTAGTTACAACTGGCGTGAGAGATGCCAGTAAGCCAAAGTCTAGACTTTCGACCCTCGCATTCTGCCAGAAAATGCCTCAGAATGCGTGGATCTTGTACATATTATTTTTATAAAAGCTACTTGAATTTAGCGAGGAGTCAACTATAAAATTGTAGTTGCAACTGGCGTGAGAGAATTTTGTAAGCCAAAGTCTAGACTTTCGACCCTCGCATTCTGACGAAAAATGCCTTACTGTGGCCGCCATCTTGTCGTGGACCCTAATACTTTTGAGTTTAAGGAGCGACATCTTTTCCTCAGCGTGGGTCGTAAGTGTATTATTTTTATAAAAGCAACTTGTATATAGCTAGGAGTCAACTATAAAATTGTAGTTACAACTGGCGTGAGAGATGCCAGTAAGCCAAAGTCTAGACTTTCGACCCTCGCATTCTGCCAGAAAATGCCTCAGAATGCGTGGATCTTGTACATATTATTTTTATAAAAGCTACTTGAATTTAGCGAGGAGTCAACTATAAAATTGTAGTTGCAACTGGCGTGAGAGAATTTTGTAAGCCAAAGTCTAGACTTTCGACCCTCGCATTCTGACGAAAAATGCCTTACTGTGGCCGCCATCTTGTCGTGGACCCTAATACTTTTGAGTTTAAGGAGCGACATCTTTTCCTCAGCGTGGGTCTTATGTGTATTATTTTTATAAAAGCAACTTGTATATAGCTAGGAGTCAACTATAAAATTGTAGTTACAACTGGCGTGAGAGATGCCAGTAAGCCAAAGTCTAGACTTTCGACCCTCGCATTCTGCCAGAAAATGCCTCAGAATGCGTGGATCTTGTACATATTATTTTTATAAAAGCTACTTGAATTTAGCGAGGAGTCAACTATAAAATTGTAGTTGCAACTGGCGTGAGAGAATTTTGTAAGCCAAAGTCTAGACTTTCGACCCTCGCATTCTGACGAAAAATGCCTTACTGTGGCCGCCATCTTGTCGTGGACCCTAATACTTTTGAGTTTAAGGAGCGACATCTTTTCCTCAGCGTGGGTCTTATGTGTATTATTTTTATAAATGCTACTTGTATATAGCTAGGAGTCAACTATAAAATTGTAGTTACAACTGGCGTGAGAGATGCCAGTAAGCCAAAGTCTAGACTTTCGACCCTCGCATTCTGACGAAAAATGCCTTACTGTGGCCGCCATCTTGTCGTGGACCCTAATACTTTTGAGTTTAAGGAGCGACATCTTTTCCTCAGCGTGGGTCTTATGTGTATTATTATTATAAAAGCAACTTGTATATAGCTAGGAGTCAACTATAAAATTGTAGTTACAACTGGCGTGAGAGATGCCAGTAAGCCAAAGTCTAGACTTTCGACCCTCGCATTCTGACGAAAAATGCCTTACTGTGGCCGCCATCTTGTCGTGGACCCTAATACTTTTGAGTTTAAGGAGCGACATCTTTTCCTCAGCGTGGGTCTTATGTGTATTATTATTATAAAAGCAACTTGTATATAGCTAGGAGTCAACTATAAAATTGTAGTTACAACTGGCGTGAGAGATGCCAGTAAGCCAAAGTCTAGACTTTCGACCCTCGCATTCTGCCAGAAAATGCCTCAGAATGCGTGGATCTTGTACATATTATTTTATAAAAGCTACTTGAATTTAGCGAGGAGTCAACTATAAAATTGTAGTTGCAACTGGCGTGAGAGAATTTTGTAAGCCAAAGTCTAGACTTTCGACCCTCGCATTCTGACGAAAAATGCCTTACTGTGGCCGCCATCTTGTCGTGGACCCTAATACTTTTGAGTTTAAGGAGCGACATCTTTTCCTCAGCGTGGATCGTAAGTGTATTATTTTTATAAAAGCAACTTGTATATAGCTAGGAGTCAACTATAAAATTGTAGTTACAACTGGCGTGAGAGATGCCAGTAAGCCAAAGTCTAGACTTTCGACCCTCGCATTCTGACGAAAAATGCCTTACTGTGGCCGCCATCTTGTCGTGGACCCTAATACTTTTGAGTTTAAGGAGCGACATCTTTTCCTCAGCGTGGGTCTTATGTGTATTATTATTATAAAAGCAACTTGTATATAGCTAGGAGTCAACTATAAAATTGTAGTTACAACTGGCGTGAGAGATGCCAGTAAGCCAAAGTCTAGACTTTCGACCCTCGCATTCTGCCAGAAAATGCCTCAGAATGCGTGGATCTTGTACATATTATTTTTATAAAAGCTACTTGAATTTAGCGAGGAGTCAACTATAAAATTGTAGTTGCAACTGGCGTGAGAGAATTTTGTAAGCCAAAGTCTAGACTTTCGACCCTCGCATTCTGACGAAAAATGCCTTACTGTGGCCGCCATCTTGTCGTGGACCCTAATACTTTTGAGTTTAAGGAGCGACATCTTTTCCTCAGCGTGGGTCTTATGTGTATTATTTTTATAAAAGCAACTTGTATATAGCTAGGAGTCAACTATAAAATTGTAGTTACAACTGGCGTGAGAGATGCCAGTAAGCCAAAGTCTAGACTTTCGACCCTCGCATTCTGCCAGAAAATGCCTCAGAATGCGTGGATCTTGTACATATTATTTTTATAAAGCTACTTGAATTTAGCGAGGAGTCAACTATAAAATTGTAGTTGCAACTGGCGTGAGAGAATTTTGTAAGCCAAAGTCTAGACTTTCGACCCTCGCATTCTGACGAAAAATGCCTTACTGTGGCCGCCATCTTGTCGTGGACCCTAATACTTTTGAGTTTAAGGAGCGACATCTTTTCCTCAGCGTGGATCGTATGTGTATTATTTTTATAAAAGCAACTTGTATATAGCTAGGAGTCAACTATAAAATTGTAGTTACAACTGGCGTGAGAGATGCCAGTAAGCCAAAGTCTAGACTTTCGACCCTCGCATTCTGACGAAAAATGCCTTACTGTGGCCGCCATCTTGTCGTGGACCCTAATACTTTTGAGTTTAAGGAGCGACATCTTTTCCTCAGCGTGGGTCTTATGTGTATTATTATTATAAAAGCAACTTGTATATAGCTAGGAGTCAACTATAAAATTGTAGTTACAACTGGCGTGAGAGATGCCAGTAAGCCAAAGTCTAGACTTTCGACCCTCGCATTCTGCCAGAAAATGCCTCAGAATGCGTGGATCTTGTACATATTATTTTTATAAAAGCTACTTGAATTTAGCGAGGAGTCAACTATAAAATTGTAGTTGCAACTGGCGTGAGAGAATTTTGTAAGCCAAAGTCTAGACTTTCGACCCTCGCATTCTGACGAAAAATGCCTTACTGTGGCCGCCATCTTGTCGTGGACCCTAATACTTTTGAGTTTAAGGAGCGACATCTTTTCCTCAGCGTGGGTCTTATGTGTATTATTTTATAAAAGCAACTTGTATATAGCTAGGAGTCAACTATAAAATTGTAGTTACAACTGGCGTGAGAGATGCCAGTAAGCCAAAGTCTAGACTTTCGACCCTCGCATTCTGCCAGAAAATGCCTCAGAATGCGTGGATCTTGTACATATTATTTTTATAAAAGCTACTTGAATTTAGCGAGGAGTCAACTATAAAATTGTAGTTGCAACTGGCGTGAGAGAATTTTGTAAGCCAAAGTCTAGACTTTCGACCCTCGCATTCTGACGAAAAATGCCTTACTGTGGCCGCCATCTTGTCGTGGACCCTAATACTTTTGAGTTTAAGGAGCGACATCTTTTCCTCAGCGTGGGTCTTATGTGTATTATTTTATAAAAGCAACTTGTATATAGCTAGGAGTCAACTATAAAATTGTAGTTACAACTGGCGTGAGAGATGCCAGTAAGCCAAAGTCTAGACTTTCGACCCTCGCATTCTGCCAGAAAATGCCTCAGAATGCGTGGATCTTGTACATATTATTTTTATAAAAGCTACTTGAATTTAGCGAGGAGTCAACTATAAAATTGTAGTTGCAACTGGCGTGAGAGAATTTTGTAAGCCAAAGTCTAGACTTTCGACCCTCGCATTCTGACGAAAAATGCCTTACTGTGGCCGCCATCTTGTCGTGGACCCTAATACTTTTGAGTTTAAGGAGCGACATCTTTTCCTCAGCGTGGGTCTTATGTGTATTATTTTTATAAAAGCTACTTGTATATAGCTAGGAGTCAACTATAAAATTGTAGTTACAACTGGCGTGAGAGATGCCAGTAAGCCAAAGTCTAGACTTTCGACCCTCGCATTCTGACGAAAAATGCCTTACTGTGGCCGCCATCTTGTCGTGGACCCTAATACTTTTGAGTTTAAGGGGCGACATCTTTTCCTCAGCGTGGGTCTTATGTGTATTATTTCTATAAAAGCAACTTGTATATAGCTAGGAGTCAACTATAAAATTGTAGTTACAACTGGCGTGAGAGATGCCAGTAAGCCAAAGTCTAGACTTTCGACCCTCGCATTCTGCCAGAAAAATGCCTCAGAATGCGTGGATCTTGTACATATATTTTTATAAAAGCTACTTGAATTTAGCTAGGAGTCAACTATAAAATTGTAGTTGCAACTGGCGTGAGAGATTTTGTAAGCCAAAGTCTAGACTTTCGACCCTCGCATTCTGCCAGAAAATGCCTCAGAATGCGTGGATCTTGTACATATTATTTTTATAAAAGCTACTTGAATTTAGCGAGGAGTCAACTATAAAATTGTAGTTGCAACTGGCGTGAGAGAATTTTGTAAGCCAAAGTCTAGACTTTCGACCCTCGCATTCTGACGAAAAATGCCTTACTGTGGCCGCCATCTTGTCGTGGACCCTAATACTTTTGAGTTTAAGGAGCGACATCTTTTCCTCAGCGTGGGTCTTATGTGTATTATTTTTATAAAAGCAACTTGTATATAGCTAGGAGTCAACTATAAAATTGTAGTTACAACTGGCGTGAGAGATGCCAGTAAGCCAAAGTCTAGACTTTCGACCCTCGCATTCTGACGAAAAATGCCTTACTGTGGCCGCCATCTTGTCGTGGACCCTAATACTTTTGAGTTTAAGGAGCGACATCTTTTCCTCAGCGTGGGTCTTATGTGTATTATTTCTATAAAAGCTACTTGAATATAGCTAGGAGTCAACTATAAAATTGTAGTTTCAACTGGCGTGAGAGAATCCAGTAAGCCAAAGTCTAGACTTTCGACCCTCGCATTCTGACGAAAAATGCCTTACTGTGGCCGCCATCTTGTCGTGGACCCTAATACTTTTGAGTTTAAGGAGCGACATCTTTTCCTCAGCGTGGGTCTTATGTGTATTATTATTATAAAAGCAACTTGTATATAGCTAGGAGTCAACTATAAAATTGTAGTTACAACTGGCGTGAGAGATGCCAGTAAGCCAAAGTCTAGACTTTCGACCCTCGCATTCTGCCAGAAAATGCCTCAGAATGCGTGGATCTTGTACATATTATTTTTATAAAAGCTACTTGAATTTAGCGAGGAGTCAACTATAAAATTGTAGTTGCAACTGGCGTGAGAGAATTTTGTAAGCCAAAGTCTAGACTTTCGACCCTCGCATTCTGACGAAAAATGCCTTACTGTGGCCGCCATCTTGTCGTGGACCCTAATACTTTTGAGTTTAAGGAGCGACATCTTTTCCTCAGCGTGGGTCTTATGTGTATTATTTTTATAAAAGCAACTTGTATATAGCTAGGAGTCAACTATAAAATTGTAGTTACAACTGGCGTGAGAGATGCCAGTAAGCCAAAGTCTAGACTTTCGACCCTCGCATTCTGCCAGAAAATGCCTCAGAATGCGTGGATCTTGTACATATTATTTTTATAAAAGCTACTTGAATTTAGCGAGGAGTCAACTATAAAATTGTAGTTGCAACTGGCGTGAGAGAATTTTGTAAGCCAAAGTCTAGACTTTCGACCCTCGCATTCTGACGAAAAATGCCTTACTGTGGCCGCCATCTTGTCGTGGACCCTAATACTTTTGAGTTTAAGGAGCGACATCTTTTCCTCAGCGTGGGTCTTATGTGTATTATTTTATAAAAGCAACTTGTATATAGCTAGGAGTCAACTATAAAATTGTAGTTACAACTGGCGTGAGAGATGCCAGTAAGCCAAAGTCTAGACTTTCGACCCTCGCATTCTGCCAGAAAATGCCTCAGAATGCGTGGATCTTGTACATATTATTTTTATAAAAGCTACTTGAATTTAGCGAGGAGTCAACTATAAAATTGTAGTTGCAACTGGCGTGAGAGAATTTTGTAAGCCAAAGTCTAGACTTTCGACCCTCGCATTCTGACGAAAAATGCCTTACTGTGGCCGCCATCTTGTCGTGGACCCTAATACTTTTGAGTTTAAGGAGCGACATCTTTTCCTCAGCGTGGGTCTTATGTGTATTATTTCTATAAAAGCTACTTGCATATAGCTAGGAGTCAACTATAAAATTGTAGTTACAACTGGCGTGAGAGATGCCAGTAAGCCAAAGTCTAGACTTTCGACCCTCGCATTCTGACGAAAAATGCCTTACTGTGGCCGCCATCTTGTCGTGGACCCTAATACTTTTGAGTTTAAGGAGCGACATCTTTTCCTCAGCGTGGGTCTTATGTGTATTATTATTATAAAAGCAACTTGTATATAGCTAGGAGTCAACTATAAAATTGTAGTTACAACTGGCGTGAGAGATGCCAGTAAGCCAAAGTCTAGACTTTCGACCCTCGCATTCTGACGAAAAATGCCTTACTGTGGCCGCCATCTTGTCGTGGACCCTAATACTTTTGAGTTTAAGGAGCGACATCTTTTCCTCAGCGTGGATCGTAAGTGTATTATTTTTATAAAAGCAACTTGTATATAGCTAGGAGTCAACTATAAAATTGTAGTTACAACTGGCGTGAGAGATGCCAGTAAGCCAAAGTCTAGACTTTCGACCCTCGCATTCTGACGAAAAATGCCTTACTGTGGCCGCCATCTTGTCGTGGACCCTAATACTTTTGAGTTTAAGGAGCGACATCTTTTCCTCAGCGTGGGTCTTATGTGTATTATTTTTATAAAAGCAACTTGTATATAGCTAGGAGTCAACTATAAAATTGTAGTTACAACTGGCGTGAGAGATGCCAGTAAGCCAAAGTCTAGACTTTCGACCCTCGCATTCTGCCAGAAAATGCCTCAGAATGCGTGGATCTTGTACATATTATTTTTATAAAAGCTACTTGAATTTAGCGAGGAGTCAACTATAAAATTGTAGTTGCAACTGGCGTGAGAGAATTTTGTAAGCCAAAGTCTAGACTTTCGACCCTCGCATTCTGACGAAAAATGCCTTACTGTGGCCGCCATCTTGTCGTGGACCCTAATACTTTTGAGTTTAAGGAGCGACATCTTTTCCTCAGCGTGGGTCTTATGTGTATTATTTTTATAAAAGCAACTTGTATATAGCTAGGAGTCAACTATAAAATTGTAGTTACAACTGGCGTGAGAGATGCCAGTAAGCCAAAGTCTAGACTTTCGACCCTCGCATTCTGCCAGAAAATGCCTCAGAATGCGTGGATCTTGTACATATTATTTTTATAAAAGCTACTTGAATTTAGCGAGGAGTCAACTATAAAATTGTAGTTGCAACTGGCGTGAGAGAATTTTGTAAGCCAAAGTCTAGACTTTCGACCCTCGCATTCTGACGAAAAATGCCTTACTGTGGCCGCCATCTTGTCGTGGACCCTAATACTTTTGAGTTTAAGGAGCGACATCTTTTCCTCAGCGTGGATCTTAAGTGTATTATTTTTATAAAAGCAACTTGTATATAGCTAGGAGTCAACTATAAAATTGTAGTTACAACTGGCGTGAGAGATGCCAGTAAGCCAAAGTCTAGACTTTCGACCCTCGCATTCTGCCAGAAAATGCCTCAGAATGCGTGGATCTTGTACATATTATTTTTATAAAAGCTACTTGAATTTAGCGAGGAGTCAACTATAAAATTGTAGTTGCAACTGGCGTGAGAGAATTTTGTAAGCCAAAGTCTAGACTTTCGACCCTCGCATTCTGACGAAAAATGCCTTACTGTGGCCGCCATCTTGTCGTGGACCCTAATACTTTTGAGTTTAAGGAGCGACATCTTTTCCTCAGCGTGGTCTTATGTGTATTATTTCTATAAAATGCTACTTGCATATAGCTAGGAGTCAACTATAAAATTGTAGTTTCAACTGGCGTGAGAGATGCCAGTAAGCCAAAGTCTAGACTTTCGACCCTCGCATTCTGACGAAAAATGCCTTACTGTGGCCGCCATCTTGTCGTGGACCCTAATACTTTTGAGTTTAAGGAGCGACATCTTTTCCTCAGCGTGGGTCTTATGTGTATTATTATTATAAAAGCAACTTGTATATAGCTAGGAGTCAACTATAAAATTGTAGTTACAACTGGCGTGAGAGATGCCAGTAAGCCAAAGTCTAGACTTTCGACCCTCGCATTCTGACGAAAAATGCCTTACTGTGGCCGCCATCTTGTCGTGGACCCTAATACTTTTGAGTTTAAGGAGCGACATCTTTTCCTCAGCGTGGGTCTTATGTGTATTATTATTATAAAAGCAACTTGTATATAGCTAGGAGTCAACTATAAAATTGTAGTTACAACTGGCGTGAGAGATGCCAGTAAGCCAAAGTCTAGACTTTCGACCCTCGCATTCTGCCAGAAAATGCCTCAGAATGCGTGGATCTTGTACATATTATTTTTATAAAAGCTACTTGAATTTAGCGAGGAGTCAACTATAAAATTGTAGTTGCAACTGGCGTGAGAGAATTTGTAAGCCAAAGTCTAGACTTTCGACCCTCGCATTCTGACGAAAAATGCCTTACTGTGGCCGCCATCTTGTCGTGGACCCTAATACTTTTGAGTTTAAGGAGCGACATCTTTTCCTCAGCGTGGATCGTAAGTGTATTATTTTTATAAAAGCAACTTGTATATAGCTAGGAGTCAACTATAAAATTGTAGTTACAACTGGCGTGAGAGATGCCAGTAAGCCAAAGTCTAGACTTTCGACCCTCGCATTCTGACGAAAAATGCCTTACTGTGGCCGCCATCTTGTCGTGGACCCTAATACTTTTGAGTTTAAGGAGCGACATCTTTTCCTCAGCGTGGGTCTTATGTGTATTATTATTATAAAAGCAACTTGTATATAGCTAGGAGTCAACTATAAAATTGTAGTTACAACTGGCGTGAGAGATGCCAGTAAGCCAAAGTCTAGACTTTCGACCCTCGCATTCTGCCAGAAAATGCCTCAGAATGCGTGGATCTTGTACATATTATTTTTATAAAAGCTACTTGAATTTAGCGAGGAGTCAACTATAAAATTGTAGTTGCAACTGGCGTGAGAGAATTTTGTAAGCCAAAGTCTAGACTTTCGACCCTCGCATTCTGACGAAAAATGCCTTACTGTGGCCGCCATCTTGTCGTGGACCCTAATACTTTTGAGTTTAAGGAGCGACATCTTTTCCTCAGCGTGGATCTAAGTGTATTATTTTTATAAAAGCAACTTGTATATAGCTAGGAGTCAACTATAAAATTGTAGTTACAACTGGCGTGAGAGATGCCAGTAAGCCAAAGTCTAGACTTTCGACCCTCGCATTCTGACGAAAAATGCCTTACTGTGGCCGCCATCTTGTCGTGGACCCTAATACTTTTGAGTTTAAGGAGCGACATCTTTTCCTCAGCGTGGGTCTTATGTGTATTATTTCTATAAATGCTACTTGCATATAGCTAGGAGTCAACTATAAAATTGTAGTTTCAACTGGCGTGAGGGAGCCAGTAAGCCAAAGTCTAGACTTTCGACCCTCGCATTCTGACGAAAAATGCCTTACTGTGGCCGCCATCTTGTCGTGGACCCTAATACTTTTGAGTTTAAGGAGCGACATCTTTTCCTCAGCGTGGGTCTTATGTGTATTATTATTATAAAAGCAACTTGTATATAGCTAGGAGTCAACTATAAAATTGTAGTTACAACTGGCGTGAGAGATGCCAGTAAGCCAAAGTCTAGACTTTCGACCCTCGCATTCTGCCAGAAAATGCCTCAGAATGCGTGGATCTTGTACATATTATTTTTATAAAAGCTACTTGAATTTAGCGAGGAGTCAACTATAAAATTGTAGTTGCAACTGGCGTGAGAGAATTTTGTAAGCCAAAGTCTAGACTTTCGACCCTCGCATTCTGACGAAAAATGCCTTACTGTGGCCGCCATCTTGTCGTGGACCCTAATACTTTTGAGTTTAAGGAGCGACATCTTTTCCTCAGCGTGGATCGTAAGTGTATTATTTTATAAAAGCAACTTGTATATAGCTAGGAGTCAACTATAAAATTGTAGTTACAACTGGCGTGAGAGATGCCAGTAAGCCAAAGTCTAGACTTTCGACCCTCGCATTCTGACGAAAAATGCCTTACTGTGGCCGCCATCTTGTCGTGGACCCTAATACTTTTGAGTTTAAGGAGCGACATCTTTTCCTCAGCGTGGGTCTTATGTGTATTATTTTATAAAAGCAACTTGTATATAGCTAGGAGTCAACTATAAAATTGTAGTTACAACTGGCGTGAGAGATGCCAGTAAGCCAAAGTCTAGACTTTCGACCCTCGCATTCTGACGAAAAATGCCTTACTGTGGCCGCCATCTTGTCGTGGACCCTAATACTTTTGAGTTTAAGGAGCGACATCTTTTCCTCAGCGTGGGTCTTATGTGTATTATTATTATAAAAGCAACTTGTATATAGCTAGGAGTCAACTATAAAATTGTAGTTACAACTGGCGTGAGAGATGCCAGTAAGCCAAAGTCTAGACTTTCGACCCTCGCATTCTGACGAAAAATGCCTTACTGTGGCCGCCATCTTGTCGTGGACCCTAATACTTTTGAGTTTAAGGAGCGACATCTTTTCCTCAGCGTGGGTCTTATGTGTATTATTTTATAAAAGCACTTGTATATAGCTAGGAGTCAACTATAAAATTGTAGTTACAACTGGCGTGAGAGATGCCAGTAAGCCAAAGTCTAGACTTTCGACCCTCGCATTCTGACGAAAAATGCCTTACTGTGGCCGCCATCTTGTCGTGGACCCTAATACTTTTGAGTTTAAGGAGCGACATCTTTTCCTCAGCGTGGGTCTTATGTGTATTATTATTATAAAAGCAACTTGTATATAGCTAGGAGTCAACTATAAAATTGTAGTTACAACTGGCGTGAGAGATGCCAGTAAGCCAAAGTCTAGACTTTCGACCCTCGCATTCTGCCAGAAAATGCCTCAGAATGCGTGGATCTTGTACATATTATTTTTATAAAAGCTACTTGAATTTAGCGAGGAGTCAACTATAAAATTGTAGTTGCAACTGGCGTGAGAGAATTTTGTAAGCCAAAGTCTAGACTTTCGACCCTCGCATTCTGACGAAAAATGCCTTACTGTGGCCGCCATCTTGTCGTGGACCCTAATACTTTTGAGTTTAAGGAGCGACATCTTTTCCTCAGCGTGGATCTTATGTGTATTATTTTATAAAAGCAACTTGTATATAGCTAGGAGTCAACTATAAAATTGTAGTTACAACTGGCGTGAGAGATGCCAGTAAGCCAAAGTCTAGACTTTCGACCCTCGCATTCTGCCAGAAAATGCCTCAGAATGCGTGGATCTTGTACATATTATTTTTATAAAAGCTACTTGAATTTAGCGAGGAGTCAACTATAAAATTGTAGTTGCAACTGGCGTGAGAGAATTTTGTAAGCCAAAGTCTAGACTTTCGACCCTCGCATTCTGACGAAAAATGCCTTACTGTGGCCGCCATCTTGTCGTGGACCCTAATACTTTTGAGTTTAAGGAGCGACATCTTTTCCTCAGCGTGGATCTTAAGTGTGTATTATTTTTATAAAAGCAACTTGTATATAGCTAGGAGTCAACTATAAAATTGTAGTTACAACTGGCGTGAGAGATGCCAGTAAGCCAAAGTCTAGACTTTCGACCCTCGCATTCTGCCAGAAAATGCCTCAGAATGCGTGGATCTTGTACATATTATTTTTATAAAAGCTACTTGAATTTAGCGAGGAGTCAACTATAAAATTGTAGTTGCAACTGGCGTGAGAGAATTTTGTAAGCCAAAGTCTAGACTTTCGACCCTCGCATTCTGACGAAAAATGCCTTACTGTGGCCGCCATCTTGTCGTGGACCCTAATACTTTTGAGTTTAAGGAGCGACATCTTTTCCTCAGCGTGGGTCTTATGTGTATTATTTTCTATAAAAGCAACTTGTATATAGCTAGGAGTCAACTATAAAATTGTAGTTTCAACTGGCGTGAGAGATGCCAGTAAGCCAAAGTCTAGACTTTCGACCCTCGCATTCTGACGAAAAATGCCTTACTGTGGCCGCCATCTTGTCGTGGACCCTAATACTTTTGAGTTTAAGGAGCGACATCTTTTCCTCAGCGTGGGTCTTATGTGTATTATTTTATAAAAGCAACTTGTATATAGCTAGGAGTCAACTATAAAATTGTAGTTACAACTGGCGTGAGAGATGCCAGTAAGCCAAAGTCTAGACTTTCGACCCTCGCATTCTGACGAAAAATGCCTTACTGTGGCCGCCATCTTGTCGTGGACCCTAATACTTTTGAGTTTAAGGAGCGACATCTTTTCCTCAGCGTGGGTCTTATGTGTATTATTTTATAAAAGCAACTTGTATATAGCTAGGAGTCAACTATAAAATTGTAGTTACAACTGGCGTGAGAGATGCCAGTAAGCCAAAGTCTAGACTTTCGACCCTCGCATTCTGCCAGAAAATGCCTCAGAATGCGTGGATCTTGTACATATTATTTTTATAAAAGCTACTTGAATTTAGCGAGGAGTCAACTATAAAATTGTAGTTGCAACTGGCGTGAGAGAATTTTGTAAGCCAAAGTCTAGACTTTCGACCCTCGCATTCTGACGAAAAATGCCTTACTGTGGCCGCCATCTTGTCGTGGACCCTAATACTTTTGAGTTTAAGGAGCGACATCTTTTCCTCAGCGTGGATCGTAAGTGTATTATTTTTATAAAAGCAACTTGTATATAGCTAGGAGTCAACTATAAAATTGTAGTTACAACTGGCGTGAGAGATGCCAGTAAGCCAAAGTCTAGACTTTCGACCCTCGCATTCTGACGAAAAATGCCTTACTGTGGCCGCCATCTTGTCGTGGACCCTAATACTTTTGAGTTTAAGGAGCGACATCTTTTCCTCAGCGTGGGTCTTATGTGTATTATTATTATAAAAGCAACTTGTATATAGCTAGGAGTCAACTATAAAATTGTAGTTACAACTGGCGTGAGAGATGCCAGTAAGCCAAAGTCTAGACTTTCGACCCTCGCATTCTGCCAGAAAATGCCTCAGAATGCGTGGATCTTGTACATATTATTTTTATAAAAGCTACTTGAATTTAGCGAGGAGTCAACTATAAAATTGTAGTTGCAACTGGCGTGAGAGAATTTTGTAAGCCAAAGTCTAGACTTTCGACCCTCGCATTCTGACGAAAAATGCCTTACTGTGGCCGCCATCTTGTCGTGGACCCTAATACTTTTGAGTTTAAGGAGCGACATCTTTTCCTCAGCGTGGATCGTAAGTGTATTATTTTTATAAAAGCAACTTGTATATAGCTAGGAGTCAACTATAAAATTGTAGTTACAACTGGCGTGAGAGATGCCAGTAAGCCAAAGTCTAGACTTTCGACCCTCGCATTCTGCCAGAAAATGCCTCAGAATGCGTGGATCTTGTACATATTATTTTATAAAAAGCTACTTGAATTTAGCGAGGAGTCAACTATAAAATTGTAGTTGCAACTGGCGTGAGAGAATTTTGTAAGCCAAAGTCTAGACTTTCGACCCTCGCATTCTGACGAAAAATGCCTTACTGTGGCCGCCATCTTGTCGTGGACCCTAATACTTTTGAGTTTAAGGAGCGACATCTTTTCCTCAGCGTGGGTCTTAAGTGTATTATTTTTATAAAAGCAACTTGTATATAGCTAGGAGTCAACTATAAAATTGTAGTTACAACTGGCGTGAGAGATGCCAGTAAGCCAAAGTCTAGACTTTCGACCCTCGCATTCTGCCAGAAAATGCCTCAGAATGCGTGGATCTTGTACATATTATTTTTATAAAAGCTACTTGAATTTAGCGAGGAGTCAACTATAAAATGTAGTTGCAACTGGCGTGAGAGAATTTGTAAGCCAAAGTCTAGACTTTCGACCCTCGCATTCTGACGAAAAAATGCCTTACTGTGGCCGCCATCTTGTCGGACCCTAATACTTTTGAGTTTAAGGAGCGACATCTTTTCCTCAGCGTGGATCGTAAGTGTATTATTTTATAAAAGCAACTTGTATATAGCTAGGAGTCAACTATAAAATTGTAGTTACAACTGGCGTGAGAGATGCCAGTAAGCCAAAGTCTAGACTTTCGACCCTCGCATTCTGACGAAAATGCCTTACTGTGGCCGCCATCTTGTCGTGGACCCTAATACTTTTGAGTTTAAGGGCGACATCTTTTCCTCAGCGTGGGTCTTATGTGTATTATTATTATAAAAGCAACTTGTATATAGCTAGGAGTCAACTATAAAATTGTAGTTACAACTGGCGTGAGAGATGCCAGTAAGCAAAAGTCTAGACTTTCGACCCTCGCATTCTGCAGAAAATGCCTCAGAATGCGTGGATCTTGTACATATTATTTTTATAAAAGCTACTTGAATTTAGCGAGGAGTCAACTATAAAATTGTAGTTGCAACTGGCGTGAGAGAATTTTTGTAAGCCAAAGTCTAGACTTTCGACCCTCGCATTCTGACGAAAAAATGCCTTACTGTGGGCCGCCATCTTGTCGTGGACCCTAATACTTTTGAGTTTAAGGAGCGACATCTTTTCCTCAGCGTGGATCGTAAGTGTATTATTTTTATAAAAGCAACTTGTATATAGCTAGGAGTCAAACTAT
>NW_022279736.1:0-30202 GCF_009193385.2 Nasonia vitripennis
TACATGCCAGAAGCTTTTATAAAAAGAACGCCGCCTGTCGCCAACGACAAGATGGCGGCCGGAGTGAGCTATTTGTATAGCAGAATGCGGGAGTCAAAAGTCTCGACTTTGGCTTACACGCTTCTCTCACTCCAGCAGTAAGTATGATCTTATACCCTTAAATTCTAGATACATGCCAGAAGCTTTTATAAAAAGAACGCCGCCTTGTCGCCAACGACAAGATGGCGCCGAGTGAGCTATTTGTATAGGCAGAATGCGGGAGTCAAAAGTCTCGACTTTGCTTACACGCTTCTCTCACTCCAGTAGTAAGTATGATCTTACAAAATTAAATTCTAGATACATGCCAGAAGCTTTTATAAAAAGAACGCCGCCTTGTCGCCAACGACAAGATGGCGGCCGGAGTGAGCTATTTGTATAGGCAGAATGCGGGAGTCAAAAGTCTCGACTTTGGCTTACACGCTTCTCTCACTCCAGTAGTAAGTATGATCTTAACTTAAATTCTAGCTACATGCCAGAAGCTTTTATAAAAAGAACGCCGCCTTGTCGCCAACGACAAGATGGCGGCCGGAGTGAGCTATTTGTATAGGCAGAATGCGGGAGTCAAAAGTCTCGACTTTGGCTTACACGCTTCTCTCACTCCAGCAGTAAGTATGATCTTACAACCTTAAATTCTATAGCTACATGCCAGAAGCTTTTATAAAAAGAACGCCGCCTTGTCGCCAACGACAAGATGGCGGCCGGAGTGAGCTATTTGTATAGGCAGAATGCGGGAGTCAAAAGTCTCGACTTTGGCTTACACGCTTCTCTCACTCCAGCAGTAAGTATGATCTTATACCCTTAAATTCTAGATACATGCCAGAAGCTTTTATAAAAAGAACGCCGCCTTGTCGCCAACGACAAGATGGCGGCCGGAGTGAGCTATTTGTATAGGCAGAATGCGGGAGTCAAAAGTCTCGACTTTGGCTTACACGCTTCTCTCACTCCAGCAGTAAGTATGATCTATATACCCTTAAATTGTAGCTACATGCCAGAGTCAAAAGTCTCGACTTTAGCTTACACGCTTCTCTCACTCCAGCAGTAATTATGATCTTATACCCTTAAATTCTAGCTACATGCCAGAAGCTTTTATAAAAGAACGCCGCCTTGTCGCCAACGACAAGATGGCGGCCGGAGTGAGCTATTTGTATAGGCAGAATGCGGGAGTCAAAAGTCTCGACTTTGGCTTACACGCTTCTCTCACTCCAGCAGTAAGTATGATCTTACAAAATTTAAATTCTAGCTACATGCCAGAAGCTTTTATAAAAAAGAACGCCGCCTTGTCGCCAACGACAAGATGGCGGCCGGAGTGAGCTATTTGTATAGGCAGAATGCGGGAGTCAAAAGTCTCGACTTTGGCTTACACGCTTCTCTCACTCCAGCAGTAAGTATGATCTTATACCCTTAAATTCTAGATACATGCCAGAAGCTTTTATAAAAAGAACGCCGCCTTGTCGCCAACGACAAGATGGCGGCCGGAGTGAGCTATTTGTATAGGCAGAATGCGGGAGTCAATAGTCTCGACTTTGGCTTACACGCTTCTCTCACTCCAGCAGTAAGTATGATCTTATACCCTTATAATTGTAGCTACATGCCAGAGTCAAAAGTCTCGACTTTGGCTTACACGCTTCTCTCACTCCAGCAGTAATTATGATCTTATACCCTTAAATTCTAGATACATGCCAGAAGCTTTTATAAAAAGAACGCCGCCTTGTCGCCAACGACAAGATGGCGGCCGGAGTGAGCTATTTGTATAGGCAGAATGCGGGAGTCAAAAGTCTCGACTTTGGCTTACACGCTTCTCTCACTCCAGCAGTAAATATGATCTTATACCCTTAAATTGTAGCTACATGCAGAGTCAAAAAGTCTCGACTTTGGCTTACACGCTTCTCTCACTCCAGCAGTAATTATGATCTTATACCCTTAAATTCTAGCTACATGCCAGAAGCTTTTATAAAAAGAACGCCGCCTTGTCGCCAACGACAAGATGGCGGCCGGAGTGAGCTATTTGTATAGGCAGAATGCGGGAGTCAAAAGTCTCGACTTTGGCTTACACGCTTCTCTCACTCCAGCAGTAAGTATGATCTTATACCCTTAAATTCTAGCTACATGCCAGAAGCTTTTATAAAAAGAACGCCGTCCTGTCGCCAACGACAAGATGGCGGCCGGAGTGAGCTATTTGTATAGGCAGAATGCGGGAGTCAAAAGTCTCGACTTTGGCTTACACGCTTCTCTCACTCCATCAGTAAGTATGATCTTATACCCTTAAATTCTAGATACATGCCAGAAGCTTTTATAAAAAGAACGCCGCCTTGTCGCCAACGACAAGATGGCGGCCGGAGTGAGCTATTTGTATAGGCAGAATGCGGGAGTCAAAAGTCTCGACTTTGGCTTACACGCTTCTCTCACTCCAGTAGTAAGTATGATCTTACAAAATTAAATTCTAGATACATGCCAGAAGCTTTTATAAAAAGAACGCCGCCTTGTCGCCAACGACAAGATGGCGGCCGGAGTGAGCTATTTGTATAGGCAGAATGCGGGAGTCAAAAGTCTCGACTTTGGCTTACACGCTTCTCTCACTCCAGCAGTAAGTATGATCTTATACCCTTAAATTCTAGATACATGCCAGAAGCTTTTATAAAAAGAACGCCGTCCTGTGGCCAACGACAAGATGGCGGCCGGAGTGAGCTATTTGTATAGGCAGAATGCGGGAGTCAAAAGTCTCGACTTTGGCTTACACGCTTCTCTCACTCCAGCAGTAAGTATGATCTTATACCCTTAAATTCTAGATACATGCCAGAAGCTTTTATAAAAAGAACGCCGCCTTGTCGCCAACGACAAGATGGCGGCCGGAGTGAGCTATTTGTATAGGCAGAATGCGGGAGTCAAAAGTCTCGACTTTGGCTTACACGCTTCTCTCACTCCAGTAGTAAGTATGATCTTACAAATTTAAATTCTAGCTACATGCCAGAAGCTTTTATAAAAAGAACGCCGCCTTGTCGCCAACGACAAGATGGCGGCCGGAGTGAGCTATTTGTATAGGCAGAATGCGGGAGTCAAAAGTCTCGACTTTGGCTTACACGCTTCTCTCACTCCAGCAGTAAGTATGATCTTACAAATTTAAATTCTAGCTACATGCCAGAAGCTTTTATAAAAAGAACGCCGCCTTGTCGCCAACGACAAGATGGCGGCCGGAGTGAGCTATTTGTATAGGCAGAATGCGGGAGTCAAAAGTCTCGACTTTGGCTTACACGCTTCTCTCACTCCAGCAGTAAGTATGATCTTATACCCTTAAATTCTAGATACATGCCAGAAGCTTTTATAAAAAGAACGCCGCCTTGTCGCCAACGACAAGATGGCGGCCGGAGTGAGCTATTTGTATAGGCAGAATGCGGGAGTCAATAGTCTCGACTTTGGCTTACACGCTTCTCTCACTCCAGCAGTAAGTATGATCTTATACCCTTAAATTGTAGCTACATGCCAGAGTCAAAAGTCTCGACTTTAGCTTACACGCTACTCTCACTCCAGCAGTAATTATGATCTTATACCCTTAAATTCTAGCTACATGCCAGAAGCTTTTATAAAAAGAACGCCGCCTTGTCGCCAACGACAAGATGGCGGCCGGAGTGAGCTATTTGTATAGGCAGAATGCGGGAGTCAAAAGTCTCGACTTTGGCTTACACGCTTCTCTCACTCCAGCAGTAAGTATGATCTTATACCCTTAAATTCTAGCTACATGCCAGAAGCTTTTATAAAAAGAACGCCGCCTTGTCGCCAACGACAAGATGGCGGCCGGAGTGAGCTATTTGTATAGGCAGAATGCGGGAGTCAAAAGTCTCGACTTTGGCTTACACGCTTCTCTCACTCCAGCAGTAAGTATGATCTTATACCCTTAAATTCTAGATACATGCCAGAAGCTTTTATAAAAAGAACGCCGCCTTGTCGCCAACGACAAGATGGCGGCCGGAGTGAGCTATTTGTATAGGCAGAATGCGGGAGTCAAAAGTCTCGACTTTGGCTTACACGCTTCTCTCACTCCAGCAGTAAGTATGATCTTATACCCTTAAATTCTAGATACATGCCAGAAGCTTTTATAAAAAGAACGCCGCCTGTCGCCAACGACAAGATGGCGGCCGGAGTGAGCTATTTGTATAGGCAGAATGCGGGAGTCAAAAGTCTCGACTTTGGCTTACACGCTTCTCTCACTCCAGCAGTAAGTATGATCTTATACCCTTAAATTCTAGATACATGCCAGAAGCTTTTATAAAAAGAACGCCGCCTTGTCGCCAACGACAAGATGGCGGCCGGAGTGAGCTATTTGTATAGGCAGAATGCGGGAGTCAAAAGTCTCGACTTTGGCTTACACGCTTCTCTCACTCCAGCAGTAAGTATGATCTTACAAATTAAATTCTAGCTACATGCCAGAAGCTTTTATAAAAAGAACGCCGCCTTGTCGCCAACGACAAGATGGCGGCCGGAGTGAGCTATTTGTATAGGCAGAATGCGGGAGTCAAAAGTCTCGACTTTGGCTTACACGCTTCTCTCACTCCAGCAGTAAGTATGATCTTATACCCTTAAATTCTAGCTACATGCCAGAAGCTTTTATAAAAAGAACGCCGCCTTGTCGCCAACGACAAGATGGCGGCCGGAGTGAGCTATTTGTATAGGCAGAATGCGGGAGTCAAAAGTCTCGACTTTGGCTTACACGCTTCTCTCACTCCAGCAGTAAGTATGATCTTATACCCTTAAATTCTAGATACATGCCAGAAGCTTTTATAAAAAGAACGCCGCCTTGTCGCCAACGACAAGATGGCGGCCGGAGTGAGCTATTTGTATAGGCAGAATGCGGGAGTCAATAGTCTCGACTTTGGCTTACACGCTTCTCTCACTCCAGCAGTAAGTATGATCTTATACCCTTAAATTGTAGCTACATGCCAGAGTCAAAAGTCTCGACTTTAGCTTACACGCTACTCTCACTCCAGCAGTAATTATGATCTTATACCCTTAAATTCTAGCTACATGCCAGAAGCTTTTATAAAAAGAACGCCGCCTTGTCGCCAACGACAAGATGGCGGCCGGAGTGAGCTATTTGTATAGGCAGAATGCGGGAGTCAAAAGTCTCGACTTTGGCTTACACGCTTCTCTCACTCCAGCAGTAAGTATGATCTTATACCCTTAAATTCTAGCTACATGCCAGAAGCTTTTATAAAAAGAACGCCGTCCTGTGGCCAACGACAAGATGGCGGCCGGAGTGAGCTATTTGTATAGGCAGAATGCGGGAGTCAAAAGTCTCGACTTTGGCTTACACGCTTCTCTCACTCCATCAGTAAGTATGATCTTATACCCTTAAATTCTAGATACATGCCAGAAGCTTTTATAAAAAGAACGCCGCCTTGTCGCCAACGACAAGATGGCGGCCGGAGTGAGCTATTTGTATAGGCAGAATGCGGGAGTCAAAAGTCTCGACTTTGGCTTACACGCTTCTCTCACTCCAGCAGTAAGTATGATCTTATACCCTTAAATTCTAGCTACATGCCAGAAGCTTTTATAAAAAGAACGCCGTCCTGTCGCCAACGACAAGATGGCGGCCGGAGTGAGCTATTTGTATAGGCAGAATGCGGGAGTCAAAAGTCTCGACTTTGGCTTACACGCTTCTCTCACTCCAGCAGTAAGTATGATCTTATACCCTTAAATTCTAGCTACATGCCAGAAGCTTTTATAAAAAGAACGCCGCCTTGTCGCCAACGACAAGATGGCGGCCGGAGTGAGCTATTTGTATAGGCAGAATGCGGGAGTCAAAAGTCTCGACTTTGGCTTACACGCTTCTCTCACTCCAGCAGTAAGTATGATCTTATACCCTTAAATTCTAGCTACATGCCAGAAGCTTTTATAAAAAGAACGCCGCCTTGTCGCCAACGACAAGATGGCGGCCGGAGTGAGCTATTTGTATAGGCAGAATGCGGGAGTCAAAAGTCTCGACTTTGGCTTACACGCTTCTCTCACTCCAGCAGTAAGTATGATCTTATACCCTTAAATTCTAGATACATGCCAGAAGCTTTTATAAAAAGAACGCCGCCTTGTCGCCAACGACAAGATGGCGGCCGGAGTGAGCTATTTGTATAGGCAGAATGCGGGAGTCAAAAGTCTCGACTTTGGCTTACACGCTTCTCTCACTCCAGCAGTAAGTATGATCTTATACCCTTAAATTGTAGCTACATGCCAGAGTCAAAAGTCTCGACTTTAGCTTACACGCTACTCTCACTCCAGCAGTAATTATGATCTTATACCCTTAAATTCTAGCTACATGCCAGAAGCTTTTATAAAAAGAACGCCGCCTTGTCGCCAACGACAAGATGGCGGCCGGAGTGAGCTATTTGTATAGGCAGAATGCGGGAGTCAAAAGTCTCGACTTTGGCTTACACGCTTCTCTCACTCCAGCAGTAAGTATGATCTTATACCCTTAAATTCTAGCTACATGCCAGAAGCTTTTATAAAAAGAACGCCGCCTGTCGCCAACGACAAGATGGCGGCCGGAGTGAGCTATTTGTATAGGCAGAATGCGGGAGTCAAAAGTCTCGACTTTGGCTTACACGCTTCTCTCACTCCAGCAGTAAGTATGATCTTATACCCTTAAATTCTAGATACATGCCAGAAGCTTTTATAAAAAGAACGCCGCCTTGTCGCCAACGACAAGATGGCGGCCGGAGTGAGCTATTTGTATAGGCAGAATGCGGGAGTCAAAAGTCTCGACTTTGGCTTACACGCTTCTCTCACTCCAGCAGTAAGTATGATCTTATACCCTTAAATTCTAGCTACATGCCAGAAGCTTTTATAAAAAGAACGCCGCCTTGTCGCCAACGACAAGATGGCGGCCGGAGTGAGCTATTTGTATAGGCAGAATGCGGGAGTCAAAAGTCTCGACTTTGGCTTACACGCTTCTCTCACTCCAGCAGTAAGTATGATCTTATACCCTTAAATTCTAGATACATGCCAGAAGCTTTTATAAAAAGAACGCCGCCTTGTCGCCAACGACAAGATGGCGGCCGGAGTGAGCTATTTGTATAGGCAGAATGCGGGAGTCAAAAGTCTCGACTTTGGCTTACACGCTTCTCTCACTCCAGCAGTAAGTATGATCTTATACCCTTAAATTCTAGCTACATGCCAGAAGCTTTTATAAAAAGAACGCCGCCTTGTCGCCAACGACAAGATGGCGGCCGGAGTGAGCTATTTGTATAGGCAGAATGCGGGAGTCAAAAGTCTCGACTTTGGCTTACACGCTTCTCTCACTCCAGCAGTAAGTATGATCTTATACCCTTAAATTCTAGATACATGCCAGAAGCTTTTATAAAAAGAACGCCGCCTGTCGCCAACGACAAGATGGCGGCCGGAGTGAGCTATTTGTATAGGCAGAATGCGGGAGTCAAAAGTCTCGACTTTGGCTTACACGCTTCTCTCACTCCAGCAGTAAGTATGATCTTATACCCTTAAATTCTAGATACATGCCAGAAGCTTTTATAAAAAGAACGCCGCCTTGTCGCCAACGACAAGATGGCGGCCGGAGTGAGCTATTTGTATAGGCAGAATGCGGGAGTCAAAAGTCTCGACTTTGGCTTACACGCTTCTCTCACTCCAGTAGTAAGTATGATCTTACCCTTAAATTCTAGCTACATGCCAGAAGCTTTTATAAAAAGAACGCCGCCTTGTCGCCAACGACAAGATGGCGGCCGGAGTGAGCTATTTGTATAGGCAGAATGCGGGAGTCAAAAGTCTCGACTTTGGCTTACACGCTTCTCTCACTCCAGCAGTAAGTATGATCTTATACCCTTAAATTCTAGATACATGCCAGAAGCTTTTATAAAAAGAACGCCGCCTTGTCGCCAACGACAAGATGGCGGCCGGAGTGAGCTATTTGTATAGGCAGAATGCGGGAGTCAAAAGTCTCGACTTTGGCTTACACGCTTCTCTCACTCCAGCAGTAAGTATGATCTTATACCCTTAAATTCTAGATACATGCCAGAAGCTTTTATAAAAAGAACGCCGCCTTGTCGCCAACGACAAGATGGCGGCCGGAGTGAGCTATTTGTATAGGCAGAATGCGGGAGTCAAAAGTCTCGACTTTGGCTTACACGCTTCTCTCACTCCAGCAGTAAGTATGATCTTATACCCTTAAATTCTAGATACATGCCAGAAGCTTTTATAAAAAGAACGCCGCCTTGTCGCCAACGACAAGATGGCGGCCGGAGTGAGCTATTTGTATAGGCAGAATGCGGGAGTCAAAAGTCTCGACTTTGGCTTACACGCTTCTCTCACTCCAGCAGTAAGTATGATCTTATACCCTTAAATTCTAGCTACATGCCAGAAGCTTTTATAAAAAGAACGCCGCCTTGTCGCCAACGACAAGATGGCGGCCGGAGTGAGCTATTTGTATAGGCAGAATGCGGGAGTCAAAAGTCTCGACTTTGGCTTACACGCTTCTCTCACTCCAGCAGTAAGTATGATCTTATACCCTTAAATTCTAGATACATGCCAGAAGCTTTTATAAAAAGAACGCCGCCTTGTCGCCAACGACAAGATGGCGGCCGGAGTGAGCTATTTGTATAGGCAGAATGCGGGAGTCAAAAGTCTCGACTTTGGCTTACACGCTTCTCTCACTCCAGCAGTAAGTATGATCTTATACCCTTAAATTCTAGCTACATGCCAGAAGCTTTTATAAAAAGAACGCCGCCTGTCGCCAACGACAAGATGGCGGCCGGAGTGAGCTATTTGTATAGGCAGAATGCGGGAGTCAAAAGTCTCGACTTTGGCTTACACGCTTCTCTCACTCCAGCAGTAAGTATGATCTTATACCCTTAAATTCTAGATACATGCCAGAAGCTTTTATAAAAAGAACGCCGCCTTGTCGCCAACGACAAGATGGCGGCCGGAGTGAGCTATTTGTATAGGCAGAATGCGGGAGTCAAAAGTCTCGACTTTGGCTTACACGCTTCTCTCACTCCAGCAGTAAGTATGATCTTATACCCTTAAATTCTAGATACATGCCAGAAGCTTTTATAAAAAGAACGCCGCCTTGTCGCCAACGACAAGATGGCGGCCGGAGTGAGCTATTTGTATAGGCAGAATGCGGGAGTCAAAAGTCTCGACTTTGGCTTACACGCTTCTCTCACTCCAGCAGTAAGTATGATCTTATACCCTTAAATTCTAGCTACATGCCAGAAGCTTTTATAAAAAGAACGCCGCCTTGTCGCCAACGACAAGATGGCGGCCGGAGTGAGCTATTTGTATAGGCAGAATGCGGGAGTCAAAAGTCTCGACTTTGGCTTACACGCTTCTCTCACTCCAGCAGTAAGTATGATCTTACAAATTTAAATTCTAGCTACATGCCAGAAGCTTTTATAAAAAGAACGCCGCCTTGTCGCCAACGACAAGATGGCGGCCGGAGTGAGCTATTTGTATAGGCAGAATGCGGGAGTCAAAAGTCTCGACTTTGGCTTACACGCTTCTCTCACTCCAGCAGTAAGTATGATCTTATACCCTTAAATTCTAGCTACATGCCAGAAGCTTTTATAAAAAGAACGCCGCCTTGTCGCCAACGACAAGATGGCGGCCGGAGTGAGCTATTTGTATAGGCAGAATGCGGGAGTCAAAAGTCTCGACTTTGGCTTACACGCTTCTCTCACTCCAGCAGTAAGTATGATCTTATACCCTTAAATTCTAGATACATGCCAGAAGCTTTTATAAAAAGAACGCCGCCTTGTCGCCAACGACAAGATGGCGGCCGGAGTGAGCTATTTGTATAGGCAGAATGCGGGAGTCAATAGTCTCGACTTTGGCTTACACGCTTCTCTCACTCCAGCAGTAAGTATGATCTTATACCCTTAAATTGTAGCTACATGCCAGAGTCAAAAGTCTCGACTTTAGCTTACACGCTACTCTCACTCCAGCAGTAATTATGATCTTATACCCTTAAATTCTAGCTACATGCCAGAAGCTTTTATAAAAAGAACGCCGCCTTGTCGCCAACGACAAGATGGCGGCCGGAGTGAGCTATTTGTATAGGCAGAATGCGGGAGTCAAAAGTCTCGACTTTGGCTTACACGCTTCTCTCACTCCAGCAGTAAGTATGATCTTATACCCTTAAATTCTAGCTACATGCCAGAAGCTTTTATAAAAAGAACGCCGCCTGTCGCCAACGACAAGATGGCGGCCGGAGTGAGCTATTTGTATAGGCAGAATGCGGGAGTCAAAAGTCTCGACTTTGGCTTACACGCTTCTCTCACTCCAGCAGTAAGTATGATCTTATACCCTTAAATTCTAGATACATGCCAGAAGCTTTTATAAAAAGAACGCCGCCTTGTCGCCAACGACAAGATGGCGGCCGGAGTGAGCTATTTGTATAGGCAGAATGCGGGAGTCAAAAGTCTCGACTTTGGCTTACACGCTTCTCTCACTCCAGCAGTAAGTATGATCTTATACCCTTAAATTCTAGATACATGCCAGAAGCTTTTATAAAAAGAACGCCGCCTTGTCGCCAACGACAAGATGGCGGCCGGAGTGAGCTATTTGTATAGGCAGAATGCGGGAGTCAAAAGTCTCGACTTTGGCTTACACGCTTCTCTCACTCCAGCAGTAAGTATGATCTTATACCCTTAAATTCTAGATACATGCCAGAAGCTTTTATAAAAAGAACGCCGCCTTGTCGCCAACGACAAGATGGCGGCCGGAGTGAGCTATTTGTATAGGCAGAATGCGGGAGTCAAAAGTCTCGACTTTGGCTTACACGCTTCTCTCACTCCAGCAGTAAGTATGATCTTATACCCTTAAATTCTAGATACATGCCAGAAGCTTTTATAAAAAGAACGCCGCCTTGTCGCCAACGACAAGATGGCGGCCGGAGTGAGCTATTTGTATAGGCAGAATGCGGGAGTCAAAAGTCTCGACTTTGGCTTACACGCTTCTCTCACTCCAGCAGTAAGTATGATCTTATACCCTTAAATTCTAGATACATGCCAGAAGCTTTTATAAAAAGAACGCCGCCTTGTCGCCAACGACAAGATGGCGGCCGGAGTGAGCTATTTGTATAGGCAGAATGCGGGAGTCAAAAGTCTCGACTTTGGCTTACACGCTTCTCTCACTCCAGCAGTAAGTATGATCTTATACCCTTAAATTCTAGATACATGCCAGAAGCTTTTATAAAAAGAACGCCGCCTTGTCGCCAACGACAAGATGGCGGCCGGAGTGAGCTATTTGTATAGGCAGAATGCGGGAGTCAAAAGTCTCGACTTTGGCTTACACGCTTCTCTCACTCCAGCAGTAAGTATGATCTTATACCCTTAAATTCTAGATACATGCCAGAAGCTTTTATAAAAAGAACGCCGCCTTGTCGCCAACGACAAGATGGCGGCCGGAGTGAGCTATTTGTATAGGCAGAATGCGGGAGTCAAAAGTCTCGACTTTGGCTTACACGCTTCTCTCACTCCAGCAGTAAGTATGATCTTATACCCTTAAATTGTAGCTACATGCCAGAGTCAAAAGTCTCGACTTTAGCTTACACGCTACTCTCACTCCAGCAGTAAGTATGATCTTATACCCTTAAATTCTAGCTACATGCCAGAAGCTTTTATAAAAAGAACGCCGCCTTGTCGCCAACGACAAGATGGCGGCCGGAGTGAGCTATTTGTATAGGCAGAATGCGGGAGTCAAAAGTCTCGACTTTGGCTTACACGCTTCTCTCACTCCAGCAGTAAGTATGATCTTATACCCTTAAATTCTAGATACATGCCAGAAGCTTTTATAAAAAGAACGCCGCCTTGTCGCCAACGACAAGATGGCGGCCGGAGTGAGCTATTTGTATAGGCAGAATGCGGGAGTCAAAAGTCTCGACTTTGGCTTACACGCTTCTCTCACTCCAGCAGTAAGTATGATCTTATACCCTTAAATTGTAGCTACATGCCAGAGTCAAAAGTCTCGACTTTAGCTTACACGCTACTCTCACTCCAGCAGTAAGTATGATCTTATACCCTTAAATTCTAGCTACATGCCAGAAGCTTTTATAAAAAGAACGCCGCCTTGTCGCCAACGACAAGATGGCGGCCGGAGTGAGCTATTTGTATAGGCAGAATGCGGGAGTCAAAAGTCTCGACTTTGGCTTACACGCTTCTCTCACTCCAGCAGTAAGTATGATCTTATACCCTTAAATTCTAGATACATGCCAGAAGCTTTTATAAAAAGAACGCCGCCTTGTCGCCAACGACAAGATGGCGGCCGGAGTGAGCTATTTGTATAGGCAGAATGCGGGAGTCAAAAGTCTCGACTTTGGCTTACACGCTTCTCTCACTCCAGCAGTAAGTATGATCTTATACCCTTAAATTCTAGATACATGCCAGAAGCTTTTATAAAAAGAACGCCGCCTTGTCGCCAACGACAAGATGGCGGCCGGAGTGAGCTATTTGTATAGGCAGAATGCGGGAGTCAAAAGTCTCGACTTTGGCTTACACGCTTCTCTCACTCCAGCAGTAAGTATGATCTTATACCCTTAAATTCTAGATACATGCCAGAAGCTTTTATAAAAAGAACGCCGCCTTGTCGCCAACGACAAGATGGCGGCCGGAGTGAGCTATTTGTATAGGCAGAATGCGGGAGTCAAAAGTCTCGACTTTGGCTTACACGCTTCTCTCACTCCAGCAGTAAGTATGATCTTATACCCTTAAATTCTAGCTACATGCCAGAAGCTTTTATAAAAAGAACGCCGCCTTGTCGCCAACGACAAGATGGCGGCCGGAGTGAGCTATTTGTATAGGCAGAATGCGGGAGTCAAAAGTCTCGACTTTGGCTTACACGCTTCTCTCACTCCAGCAGTAAGTATGATCTTATACCCTTAAATTCTAGATACATGCCAGAAGCTTTTATAAAAAGAACGCCGCCTTGTCGCCAACGACAAGATGGCGGCCGGAGTGAGCTATTTGTATAGGCAGAATGCGGGAGTCAAAAGTCTCGACTTTGGCTTACACGCTTCTCTCACTCCAGCAGTAAGTATGATCTTATACCCTTAAATTCTAGATACATGCCAGAAGCTTTTATAAAAAGAACGCCGCCTTGTCGCCAACGACAAGATGGCGGCCGGAGTGAGCTATTTGTATAGGCAGAATGCGGGAGTCAAAAGTCTCGACTTTGGCTTACACGCTTCTCTCACTCCAGCAGTAAGTATGATCTTATACCCTTAAATTCTAGATACATGCCAGAAGCTTTTATAAAAAGAACGCCGCCTTGTCGCCAACGACAAGATGGCGGCCGGAGTGAGCTATTTGTATAGGCAGAATGCGGGAGTCAAAAGTCTCGACTTTGGCTTACACGCTTCTCTCACTCCAGCAGTAAGTATGATCTTATACCCTTAAATTCTAGCTACATGCCAGAAGCTTTTATAAAAAGAACGCCGCCTTGTCGCCAACGACAAGATGGCGGCCGGAGTGAGCTATTTGTATAGGCAGAATGCGGGAGTCAAAAGTCTCGACTTTGGCTTACACGCTTCTCTCACTCCAGCAGTAAGTATGATCTTATACCCTTAAATTCTAGATACATGCCAGAAGCTTTTATAAAAAGAACGCCGCCTTGTCGCCAACGACAAGATGGCGGCCGGAGTGAGCTATTTGTATAGGCAGAATGCGGGAGTCAAAAGTCTCGACTTTGGCTTACACGCTTCTCTCACTCCAGCAGTAAGTATGATCTTATACCCTTAAATTCTAGATACATGCCAGAAGCTTTTATAAAAAGAACGCCGCCTTGTCGCCAACGACAAGATGGCGGCCGGAGTGAGCTATTTGTATAGGCAGAATGCGGGAGTCAAAAGTCTCGACTTTGGCTTACACGCTTCTCTCACTCCAGCAGTAAGTATGATCTTATACCCTTAAATTCTAGATACATGCCAGAAGCTTTTATAAAAAGAACGCCGCCTTGTCGCCAACGACAAGATGGCGGCCGGAGTGAGCTATTTGTATAGGCAGAATGCGGGAGTCAAAAGTCTCGACTTTGGCTTACACGCTTCTCTCACTCCAGCAGTAAGTATGATCTTATACCCTTAAATTCTAGATACATGCCAGAAGCTTTTATAAAAAGAACGCCGCCTTGTCGCCAACGACAAGATGGCGGCCGGAGTGAGCTATTTGTATAGGCAGAATGCGGGAGTCAAAAGTCTCGACTTTGGCTTACACGCTTCTCTCACTCCAGCAGTAAGTATGATCTTATACCCTTAAATTCTAGATACATGCCAGAAGCTTTTATAAAAAGAACGCCGCCTTGTCGCCAACGACAAGATGGCGGCCGGAGTGAGCTATTTGTATAGGCAGAATGCGGGAGTCAAAAGTCTCGACTTTGGCTTACACGCTTCTCTCACTCCAGCAGTAAGTATGATCTTATACCCTTAAATTCTAGATACATGCCAGAAGCTTTTATAAAAAGAACGCCGCCTTGTCGCCAACGACAAGATGGCGGCCGGAGTGAGCTATTTGTATAGGCAGAATGCGGGAGTCAAAAGTCTCGACTTTGGCTTACACGCTTCTCTCACTCCAGCAGTAAGTATGATCTTATACCCTTAAATTCTAGATACATGCCAGAAGCTTTTATAAAAAGAACGCCGCCTTGTCGCCAACGACAAGATGGCGGCCGGAGTGAGCTATTTGTATAGGCAGAATGCGGGAGTCAAAAGTCTCGACTTTGGCTTACACGCTTCTCTCACTCCAGCAGTAAGTATGATCTTATACCCTTAAATTCTAGCTACATGCCAGAAGCTTTTATAAAAAGAACGCCGCCTTGTCGCCAACGACAAGATGGCGGCCGGAGTGAGCTATTTGTATAGGCAGAATGCGGGAGTCAAAAGTCTCGACTTTGGCTTACACGCTTCTCTCACTCCAGCAGTAAGTATGATCTTATACCCTTAAATTCTAGATACATGCCAGAAGCTTTTATAAAAAGAACGCCGCCTTGTCGCCAACGACAAGATGGCGGCCGGAGTGAGCTATTTGTATAGGCAGAATGCGGGAGTCAAAAGTCTCGACTTTGGCTTACACGCTTCTCTCACTCCAGCAGTAAGTATGATCTTATACCCTTAAATTCTAGATACATGCCAGAAGCTTTTATAAAAAGAACGCCGCCTTGTCGCCAACGACAAGATGGCGGCCGGAGTGAGCTATTTGTATAGGCAGAATGCGGGAGTCAAAAGTCTCGACTTTGGCTTACACGCTTCTCTCACTCCAGCAGTAAGTATGATCTTATACCCTTAAATTCTAGATACATGCCAGAAGCTTTTATAAAAAGAACGCCGCCTTGTCGCCAACGACAAGATGGCGGCCGGAGTGAGCTATTTGTATAGGCAGAATGCGGGAGTCAAAAGTCTCGACTTTGGCTTACACGCTTCTCTCACTCCAGCAGTAAGTATGATCTTATACCCTTAAATTCTAGCTACATGCCAGAAGCTTTTATAAAAAGAACGCCGCCTTGTCGCCAACGACAAGATGGCGGCCGGAGTGAGCTATTTGTATAGGCAGAATGCGGGAGTCAAAAGTCTCGACTTTGGCTTACACGCTTCTCTCACTCCAGCAGTAAGTATGATCTTACCCTTAAATTCTAGATACATGCCAGAAGCTTTTATAAAAAGAACGCCGCCTTGTCGCCAACGACAAGATGGCGGCCGGAGTGAGCTATTTGTATAGGCAGAATGCGGGAGTCAAAAGTCTCGACTTTGGCTTACACGCTTCTCTCACTCCAGCAGTAAGTATGATCTTATACCCTTAAATTCTAGATACATGCCAGAAGCTTTTATAAAAAGAACGCCGCCTTGTCGCCAACGACAAGATGGCGGCCGGAGTGAGCTATTTGTATAGGCAGAATGCGGGAGTCAAAAGTCTCGACTTTGGCTTACACGCTTCTCTCACTCCAGCAGTAAGTATGATCTTATACCCTTAAATTGTAGCTACATGCCAGAGTCAAAAGTCTCGACTTTAGCTTACACGCTACTCTCACTCCAGCAGTAATTATGATCTTATACCCTTAAATTCTAGCTACATGCCAGAAGCTTTTATAAAAAGAACGCCGCCTTGTCGCCAACGACAAGATGGCGGCCGGAGTGAGCTATTTGTATAGGCAGAATGCGGGAGTCAAAAGTCTCGACTTTGGCTTACACGCTTCTCTCACTCCAGCAGTAAGTATGATCTTATACCCTTAAATTCTAGCTACATGCCAGAAGCTTTTATAAAAAGAACGCCGCCTGTGGCCAACGACAAGATGGCGGCCGGAGTGAGCTATTTGTATAGGCAGAATGCGGGAGTCAAAAGTCTCGACTTTGGCTTACACGCTTCTCTCACTCCATCAGTAAGTATGATCTTATACCCTTAAATTCTAGATACATGCCAGAAGCTTTTATAAAAAGAACGCCGCCTTGTCGCCAACGACAAGATGGCGGCCGGAGTGAGCTATTTGTATAGGCAGAATGCGGGAGTCAAAAGTCTCGACTTTGGCTTACACGCTTCTCTCACTCCAGCAGTAAGTATGATCTTATACCCTTAAATTCTAGCTACATGCCAGAAGCTTTTATAAAAAGAACGCCGCCTGTGTCCAACGACAACGACAAGATGGCGGCCGGAGTGAGCTATTTGTATAGGCAGAATGCGGGAGTCAAAAGTCTCGACTTTGGCTTACACGCTTCTCTCACTCCAGCAGTAAGTATGATCTTATACCCTTAAATTCTAGATACATGCCAGAAGCTTTTATAAAAAGAACGCCGCCTTGTCGCCAACGACAAGATGGCGGCCGGAGTGAGCTATTTGTATAGGCAGAATGCGGGAGTCAAAAGTCTCGACTTTGGCTTACACGCTTCTCTCACTCCAGCAGTAAGTATGATCTTATACCCTTAAATTCTAGATACATGCCAGAAGCTTTTATAAAAAGAACGCCGCCTTGTCGCCAACGACAAGATGGCGGCCGGAGTGAGCTATTTGTATAGGCAGAATGCGGGAGTCAAAAGTCTCGACTTTGGCTTACACGCTTCTCTCACTCCATCAGTAAGTATGATCTTATACCCTTAAATTCTAGATACATGCCAGAAGCTTTTATAAAAAGAACGCCGCCTTGTCGCCAACGACAAGATGGCGGCCGGAGTGAGCTATTTGTATAGGCAGAATGCGGGAGTCAAAAGTCTCGACTTTGGCTTACACGCTTCTCTCACTCCAGCAGTAAGTATGATCTTACAAATTTAAATTCTAGCTACATGCCAGAAGCTTTTATAAAAAGAACGCCGCCTTGTCGCCAACGACAAGATGGCGGCCGGAGTGAGCTATTTGTATAGGCAGAATGCGGGAGTCAAAAGTCTCGACTTTGGCTTACACGCTTCTCTCACTCCAGCAGTAAGTATGATCTTATACCCTTAAATTCTAGCTACATGCCAGAAGCTTTTATAAAAAGAACGCCGCCTTGTCGCCAACGACAAGATGGCGGCCGGAGTGAGCTATTTGTATAGGCAGAATGCGGGAGTCAAAAGTCTCGACTTTGGCTTACACGCTTCTCTCACTCCAGCAGTAAGTATGATCTTATACCCTTAAATTCTAGATACATGCCAGAAGCTTTTATAAAAAGAACGCCGCCTTGTCGCCAACGACAAGATGGCGGCCGGAGTGAGCTATTTGTATAGGCAGAATGCGGGAGTCAAAAGTCTCGACTTTGGCTTACACGCTTCTCTCACTCCAGCAGTAAGTATGATCTTATACCCTTAAATTGTAGCTACATGCCAGAGTCAAAAGTCTCGACTTTAGCTTACACGCTACTCTCACTCCAGCAGTAATTATGATCTTATACCCTTAAATTCTAGCTACATGCCAGAAGCTTTTATAAAAAGAACGCCGCCTTGTCGCCAACGACAAGATGGCGGCCGGAGTGAGCTATTTGTATAGGCAGAATGCGGGAGTCAAAAGTCTCGACTTTGGCTTACACGCTTCTCTCACTCCAGCAGTAAGTATGATCTTATACCCTTAAATTCTAGCTACATGCCAGAAGCTTTTATAAAAAGAACGCCGCCTGTCGCCAACGACAAGATGGCGGCCGGAGTGAGCTATTTGTATAGGCAGAATGCGGGAGTCAAAAGTCTCGACTTTGGCTTACACGCTTCTCTCACTCCAGCAGTAAGTATGATCTTATACCCTTAAATTCTAGATACATGCCAGAAGCTTTTATAAAAAGAACGCCGCCTTGTCGCCAACGACAAGATGGCGGCCGGAGTGAGCTATTTGTATAGGCAGAATGCGGGAGTCAAAAGTCTCGACTTTGGCTTACACGCTTCTCTCACTCCAGCAGTAAGTATGATCTTATACCCTTAAATTCTAGCTACATGCCAGAAGCTTTTATAAAAAGAACGCCGCCTTGTCGCCAACGACAAGATGGCGGCCGGAGTGAGCTATTTGTATAGGCAGAATGCGGGAGTCAAAAGTCTCGACTTTGGCTTACACGCTTCTCTCACTCCAGCAGTAAGTATGATCTTACAAATTTAAATTCTAGCTACATGCCAGAAGCTTTTATAAAAAGAACGCCGCCTTGTCGCCAACGACAAGATGGCGGCCGGAGTGAGCTATTTGTATAGGCAGAATGCGGGAGTCAAAAGTCTCGACTTTGGCTTACACGCTTCTCTCACTCCAGCAGTAAGTATGATCTTATAAATTAAATTCTAGCTACATGCCAGAAGCTTTTATAAAAAGAACGCCGCCTTGTCGCCAACGACAAGATGGCGGCCGGAGTGAGCTATTTGTATAGGCAGAATGCGGGAGTCAAAAGTCTCGACTTTGGCTTACACGCTTCTCTCACTCCAGCAGTAAGTATGATCTTATACCCTTAAATTCTAGATACATGCCAGAAGCTTTTATAAAAAGAACGCCGCCTTGTCGCCAACGACAAGATGGCGGCCGGAGTGAGCTATTTGTATAGGCAGAATGCGGGAGTCAATAGTCTCGACTTTGGCTTACACGCTTCTCTCACTCCAGCAGTAAGTATGATCTTATACCCTTAAATTGTAGCTACATGCCAGAGTCAAAAGTCTCGACTTTAGCTTACACGCTACTCTCACTCCAGCAGTAATTATGATCTTATACCCTTAAATTCTAGCTACATGCCAGAAGCTTTTATAAAAAGAACGCCGCCTTGTCGCCAACGACAAGATGGCGGCCGGAGTGAGCTATTTGTATAGGCAGAATGCGGGAGTCAAAAGTCTCGACTTTGGCTTACACGCTTCTCTCACTCCAGCAGTAAGTATGATCTTATACCCTTAAATTCTAGCTACATGCCAGAAGCTTTTATAAAAAGAACGCCGCCTTGTCGCCAACGACAAGATGGCGGCCGGAGTGAGCTATTTGTATAGGCAGAATGCGGGAGTCAAAAGTCTCGACTTTGGCTTACACGCTTCTCTCACTCCAGCAGTAAGTATGATCTTATACCCTTAAATTCTAGATACATGCCAGAAGCTTTTATAAAAAGAACGCCGCCTTGTCGCCAACGACAAGATGGCGGCCGGAGTGAGCTATTTGTATAGGCAGAATGCGGGAGTCAAAAGTCTCGACTTTGGCTTACACGCTTCTCTCACTCCAGCAGTAAGTATGATCTTATACCCTTAAATTCTAGATACATGCCAGAAGCTTTTATAAAAAGAACGCCGCCTTGTCGCCAACGACAAGATGGCGGCCGGAGTGAGCTATTTGTATAGGCAGAATGCGGGAGTCAAAAGTCTCGACTTTGGCTTACACGCTTCTCTCACTCCAGCAGTAAGTATGATCTTATACCCTTAAATTCTAGCTACATGCCAGAAGCTTTTATAAAAAGAACGCCGCCTTGTCGCCAACGACAAGATGGCGGCCGGAGTGAGCTATTTGTATAGGCAGAATGCGGGAGTCAAAAGTCTCGACTTTGGCTTACACGCTTCTCTCACTCCAGCAGTAAGTATGATCTTATACCCTTAAATTCTAGATACATGCCAGAAGCTTTTATAAAAAGAACGCCGCCTTGTCGCCAACGACAAGATGGCGGCCGGAGTGAGCTATTTGTATAGGCAGAATGCGGGAGTCAAAAGTCTCGACTTTGGCTTACACGCTTCTCTCACTCCAGCAGTAAGTATGATCTTATACCCTTAAATTGTAGCTACATGCCAGAGTCAAAAGTCTCGACTTTAGCTTACACGCTACTCTCACTCCAGCAGTAATTATGATCTTATACCCTTAAATTCTAGCTACATGCCAGAAGCTTTTATAAAAAGAACGCCGCCTTGTCGCCAACGACAAGATGGCGGCCGGAGTGAGCTATTTGTATAGGCAGAATGCGGGAGTCAAAAGTCTCGACTTTGGCTTACACGCTTCTCTCACTCCAGCAGTAAGTATGATCTTATACCCTTAAATTCTAGCTACATGCCAGAAGCTTTTATAAAAAGAACGCCGCCTGTCGCCAACGACAAGATGGCGGCCGGAGTGAGCTATTTGTATAGGCAGAATGCGGGAGTCAAAAGTCTCGACTTTGGCTTACACGCTTCTCTCACTCCAGCAGTAAGTATGATCTTATACCCTTAAATTCTAGATACATGCCAGAAGCTTTTATAAAAAGAACGCCGCCTTGTCGCCAACGACAAGATGGCGGCCGGAGTGAGCTATTTGTATAGGCAGAATGCGGGAGTCAAAAGTCTCGACTTTGGCTTACACGCTTCTCTCACTCCAGCAGTAAGTATGATCTTATACCCTTAAATTCTAGATACATGCCAGAAGCTTTTATAAAAAGAACGCCGCCTTGTCGCCAACGACAAGATGGCGGCCGGAGTGAGCTATTTGTATAGGCAGAATGCGGGAGTCAAAAGTCTCGACTTTGGCTTACACGCTTCTCTCACTCCAGCAGTAAGTATGATCTTATTTAAATTCTAGCTACATGCCAGAAGCTTTTATAAAAAGAACGCCGCCTTGTCGCCAACGACAAGATGGCGGCCGGAGTGAGCTATTTGTATAGGCAGAATGCGGGAGTCAAAAGTCTCGACTTTGGCTTACACGCTTCTCTCACTCCAGCAGTAAGTATGATCTTATACCCTTAAATTCTAGCTACATGCCAGAAGCTTTTATAAAAAGAACGCCGCCTTGTCGCCAACGACAAGATGGCGGCCGGAGTGAGCTATTTGTATAGGCAGAATGCGGGAGTCAAAAGTCTCGACTTTGGCTTACACGCTTCTCTCACTCCAGCAGTAAGTATGATCTTATACCCTTAAATTCTAGATACATGCCAGAAGCTTTTATAAAAAGAACGCCGCCTTGTCGCCAACGACAAGATGGCGGCCGGAGTGAGCTATTTGTATAGGCAGAATGCGGGAGTCAAAAGTCTCGACTTTGGCTTACACGCTTCTCTCACTCCAGCAGTAAGTATGATCTTATACCCTTAAATTGTAGCTACATGCCAGAGTCAAAAGTCTCGACTTTAGCTTACACGCTACTCTCACTCCAGCAGTAATTATGATCTTATACCCTTAAATTCTAGCTACATGCCAGAAGCTTTTATAAAAAGAACGCCGCCTTGTCGCCAACGACAAGATGGCGGCCGGAGTGAGCTATTTGTATAGGCAGAATGCGGGAGTCAAAAGTCTCGACTTTGGCTTACACGCTTCTCTCACTCCAGCAGTAAGTATGATCTTATACCCTTAAATTCTAGCTACATGCCAGAAGCTTTTATAAAAAGAACGCCGCCTGTCGCCAACGACAAGATGGCGGCCGGAGTGAGCTATTTGTATAGGCAGAATGCGGGAGTCAAAAGTCTCGACTTTGGCTTACACGCTTCTCTCACTCCATCAGTAAGTATGATCTTATACCCTTAAATTCTAGATACATGCCAGAAGCTTTTATAAAAAGAACGCCGCCTTGTCGCCAACGACAAGATGGCGGCCGGAGTGAGCTATTTGTATAGGCAGAATGCGGGAGTCAAAAGTCTCGACTTTGGCTTACACGCTTCTCTCACTCCAGCAGTAAGTATGATCTTATACCCTTAAATTCTAGCTACATGCCAGAAGCTTTTATAAAAAGAACGCCGTCCTGTCGCCAACGACAAGATGGCGGCCGGAGTGAGCTATTTGTATAGGCAGAATGCGGGAGTCAAAAGTCTCGACTTTGGCTTACACGCTTCTCTCACTCCAGCAGTAAGTATGATCTTATAAATTTAAATTCTAGCTACATGCCAGAAGCTTTTATAAAAAGAACGCCGCCTTGTCGCCAACGACAAGATGGCGGCCGGAGTGAGCTATTTGTATAGGCAGAATGCGGGAGTCAAAAGTCTCGACTTTGGCTTACACGCTTCTCTCACTCCAGCAGTAAGTATGATCTTATACCCTTAAATTCTAGATACATGCCAGAAGCTTTTATAAAAAGAACGCCGCCTTGTCGCCAACGACAAGATGGCGGCCGGAGTGAGCTATTTGTATAGGCAGAATGCGGGAGTCAAAAGTCTCGACTTTGGCTTACACGCTTCTCTCACTCCAGCAGTAAGTATGATCTTATACCCTTAAATTCTAGATACATGCCAGAAGCTTTTATAAAAAGAACGCCGCCTTGTCGCCAACGACAAGATGGCGGCCGGAGTGAGCTATTTGTATAGGCAGAATGCGGGAGTCAATAGTCTCGACTTTGGCTTACACGCTTCTCTCACTCCAGCAGTAAGTATGATCTTATACCCTTAAATTGTAGCTACATGCCAGAGTCAAAAGTCTCGACTTTAGCTTACACGCTACTCTCACTCCAGCAGTAATTATGATCTTATACCCTTAAATTCTAGCTACATGCCAGAAGCTTTTATAAAAAGAACGCCGCCTTGTCGCCAACGACAAGATGGCGGCCGGAGTGAGCTATTTGTATAGGCAGAATGCGGGAGTCAAAAGTCTCGACTTTGGCTTACACGCTTCTCTCACTCCAGCAGTAAGTATGATCTTATACCCTTAAATTCTAGCTACATGCCAGAAGCTTTTATAAAAAGAACGCCGCCTGTCGCCAACGACAAGATGGCGGCCGGAGTGAGCTATTTGTATAGGCAGAATGCGGGAGTCAAAAGTCTCGACTTTGGCTTACACGCTTCTCTCACTCCAGCAGTAAGTATGATCTTATACCCTTAAATTCTAGATACATGCCAGAAGCTTTTATAAAAAGAACGCCGCCTTGTCGCCAACGACAAGATGGCGGCCGGAGTGAGCTATTTGTATAGGCAGAATGCGGGAGTCAAAAGTCTCGACTTTGGCTTACACGCTTCTCTCACTCCAGCAGTAAGTATGATCTTATACCCTTAAATTCTAGATACATGCCAGAAGCTTTTATAAAAAGAACGCCGCCTTGTCGCCAACGACAAGATGGCGGCCGGAGTGAGCTATTTGTATAGGCAGAATGCGGGAGTCAAAAGTCTCGACTTTGGCTTACACGCTTCTCTCACTCCAGCAGTAAGTATGATCTTATACCCTTAAATTCTAGCTACATGCCAGAAGCTTTTATAAAAAGAACGCCGCCTTGTCGCCAACGACAAGATGGCGGCCGGAGTGAGCTATTTGTATAGGCAGAATGCGGGAGTCAAAAGTCTCGACTTTGGCTTACACGCTTCTCTCACTCCAGCAGTAAGTATGATCTTATACCCTTAAATTCTAGCTACATGCCAGAAGCTTTTATAAAAAGAACGCCGCCTTGTCGCCAACGACAAGATGGCGGCCGGAGTGAGCTATTTGTATAGGCAGAATGCGGGAGTCAAAAGTCTCGACTTTGGCTTACACGCTTCTCTCACTCCAGCAGTAAGTATGATCTTATACCCTTAAATTCTAGATACATGCCAGAAGCTTTTATAAAAAGAACGCCGCCTTGTCGCCAACGACAAGATGGCGGCCGGAGTGAGCTATTTGTATAGGCAGAATGCGGGAGTCAAAAGTCTCGACTTTGGCTTACACGCTTCTCTCACTCCAGCAGTAAGTATGATCTTATACCCTTAAATTCTAGATACATGCCAGAAGCTTTTATAAAAAGAACGCCGCCTTGTCGCCAACGACAAGATGGCGGCCGGAGTGAGCTATTTGTATAGGCAGAATGCGGGAGTCAAAAGTCTCGACTTTGGCTTACACGCTTCTCTCACTCCAGCAGTAAGTATGATCTTATACCCTTAAATTCTAGCTACATGCCAGAAGCTTTTATAAAAAGAACGCCGCCTTGTCGCCAACGACAAGATGGCGGCCGGAGTGAGCTATTTGTATAGGCAGAATGCGGGAGTCAAAAGTCTCGACTTTGGCTTACACGCTTCTCTCACTCCAGCAGTAAGTATGATCTTATACCCTTAAATTCTAGCTACATGCCAGAAGCTTTTATAAAAAGAACGCCGCCTTGTCGCCAACGACAAGATGGCGGCCGGAGTGAGCTATTTGTATAGGCAGAATGCGGGAGTCAAAAGTCTCGACTTTGGCTTACACGCTTCTCTCACTCCAGCAGTAAGTATGATCTTACAAATTTAAATTCTAGATACATGCCAGAAGCTTTTATAAAAAGAACGCCGCCTTGTCGCCAACGACAAGATGGCGGCCGGAGTGAGCTATTTGTATAGGCAGAATGCGGGAGTCAAAAGTCTCGACTTTGGCTTACACGCTTCTCTCACTCCAGCAGTAAGTATGATCTTATACCCTTAAATTCTAGCTACATGCCAGAAGCTTTTATAAAAAGAACGCCGCCTTGTCGCCAACGACAAGATGGCGGCCGGAGTGAGCTATTTGTATAGGCAGAATGCGGGAGTCAAAAGTCTCGACTTTGGCTTACACGCTTCTCTCACTCCAGCAGTAAGTATGATCTTATACCCTTAAATTCTAGATACATGCCAGAAGCTTTTATAAAAAGAACGCCGCCTTGTCGCCAACGACAAGATGGCGGCCGGAGTGAGCTATTTGTATAGGCAGAATGCGGGAGTCAATAGTCTCGACTTTGGCTTACACGCTTCTCTCACTCCAGCAGTAAGTATGATCTTATACCCTTAAATTGTAGCTACATGCCAGAGTCAAAAGTCTCGACTTTAGCTTACACGCTACTCTCACTCCAGCAGTAATTATGATCTTATACCCTTAAATTCTAGCTACATGCCAGAAGCTTTTATAAAAAGAACGCCGCCTTGTCGCCAACGACAAGATGGCGGCCGGAGTGAGCTATTTGTATAGGCAGAATGCGGGAGTCAAAAGTCTCGACTTTGGCTTACACGCTTCTCTCACTCCAGCAGTAAGTATGATCTTATACCCTTAAATTCTAGCTACATGCCAGAAGCTTTTATAAAAAGAACGCCGTCCATTCGCTTACACGCTTCTCTCACTCCAGCAGTAAGTATGATCTTATACCCTTAAATTCTAGCTACATGCCAGAAGCTTTTATAAAAAGAACGCCGCCTTGTCGCCAACGACAAGATGGCGGCCGGAGTGAGCTATTTGTATAGGCAGAATGCGGGAGTCAAAAGTCTCGACTTTGGCTTACACGCTTCTCTCACTCCAGCAGTAAGTATGATCTTATACCCTTAAATTCTAGCTACATGCCAGAAGCTTTTATAAAAAGAACGCCGCCTGTCGCCAACGACAAGATGGCGGCCGGAGTGAGCGATTTGTATAGGCAGAATGCGGGAGTCAAAAGTCTCGACTTTGGCTTACACGCTTCTCTCACTCCATCAGTAAGTATGATCTTATACCCTTAAATTCTAGATACATGCCAGAAGCTTTTATAAAAAGAACGCCGCCTTGTCGCCAACGACAAGATGGCGGCCGGAGTGAGCTATTTGTATAGGCAGAATGCGGGAGTCAAAAGTCTCGACTTTGGCTTACACGCTTCTCTCACTCCAGCAGTAAGTATGATCTTATACCCTTAAATTCTAGATACATGCCAGAAGCTTTTATAAAAAGAACGCCGCCTTGTCGCCAACGACAAGATGGCGGCCGGAGTGAGCTATTTGTATAGGCAGAATGCGGGAGTCAAAAGTCTCGACTTTGGCTTACACGCTTCTCTCACTCCAGCAGTAAGTATGATCTTATACCTTAAATTCTAGCTACATGCCAGAAGCTTTTATAAAAGAACGCCGCCTTGTCGCCAACGACAAGATGGCGGCCGGAGTGAGCTATTTGTATAGGCAGAATGCGGGAGTCAAAAGTCTCGACTTTGGCTTACACGCTTCTCTCACTCCATCAGTAAGTATGATCTTATACCCTTAAATTCTAGATACATGCCAGAAGCTTTTATAAAAAGAACGCCGCCTTGTCGCCAACGACAAGATGGCGGCCGGAGTGAGCTATTTGTATAGGCAGAATGCGGGAGTCAAAAGTCTCGACTTTGGCTTACACGCTTCTCTCACTCCAGCAGTAAGTATGATCTTACAAATTTAAATTCTAGCTACATGCCAGAAGCTTTTATAAAAAGAACGCCGCCTTGTCGCCAACGACAAGATGGCGGCCGGAGTGAGCTATTTGTATAGGCAGAATGCGGGAGTCAAAAGTCTCGACTTTGGCTTACACGCTTCTCTCACTCCAGCAGTAAGTATGATCTTATACAAATTTAAATTCTAGCTACATGCCAGAAGCTTTTATAAAAAGAACGCCGCCTTGTCGCCAACGACAAGATGGCGGCCGGAGTGAGCTATTTGTATAGGCAGAATGCGGGAGTCAAAAGTCTCGACTTTGGCTTACACGCTTCTCTCACTCCAGCAGTAAGTATGATCTTATACCCTTAAATTCTAGATACATGCCAGAAGCTTTTATAAAAAGAACGCCGCCTTGTCGCCAACGACAAGATGGCGGCCGGAGTGAGCTATTTGTATAGGCAGAATGCGGGAGTCAAAAGTCTCGACTTTGGCTTACACGCTTCTCTCACTCCAGCAGTAAGTATGATCTTATACCCTTAAATTCTAGATACATGCCAGAAGCTTTTATAAAAAGAACGCCGCCTGTCGCCAACGACAAGATGGCGGCCGGAGTGAGCTATTTGTATAGGCAGAATGCGGGAGTCAAAAGTCTCGACTTTGGCTTACACGCTTCTCTCACTCCAGCAGTAAGTATGATCTTATACCCTTAAATTCTAGCTACATGCCAGAAGCTTTTATAAAAAGAACGCCGCCTTGTCGCCAACGACAAGATGGCGGCCGGAGTGAGCTATTTGTATAGGCAGAATGCGGGAGTCAAAAGTCTCGACTTTGGCTTACACGCTTCTCTCACTCCAGCAGTAAGTATGATCTTATACCCTTAAATTCTAGCTACATGCCAGAAGCTTTTATAAAAAGAACGCCGCCTTGTCGCCAACGACAAGATGGCGGCCGGAGTGAGCTATTTGTATAGGCAGAATGCGGGAGTCAAAAGTCTCGACTTTGGCTTACACGCTTCTCTCACTCCAGCAGTAAGTATGATCTTATACCCTTAAATTCTAGATACATGCCAGAAGCTTTTATAAAAAGAACGCCGCCTTGTCGCCAACGACAAGATGGCGGCCGGAGTGAGCTATTTGTATAGGCAGAATGCGGGAGTCAAAAGTCTCGACTTTGGCTTACACGCTTCTCTCACTCCAGCAGTAAGTATGATCTTATACCCTTAAATTCTAGATACATGCCAGAAGCTTTTATAAAAAGAACGCCGCCTGTCGCCAACGACAAGATGGCGGCCGGAGTGAGCTATTTGTATAGGCAGAATGCGGGAGTCAAAAGTCTCGACTTTGGCTTACACGCTTCTCTCACTCCATCAGTAAGTATGATCTTATACCCTTAAATTCTAGATACATGCCAGAAGCTTTTATAAAAAGAACGCCGCCTTGTCGCCAACGACAAGATGGCGGCCGGAGTGAGCTATTTGTATAGGCAGAATGCGGGAGTCAAAAGTCTCGACTTTGGCTTACACGCTTCTCTCACTCCAGTAGTAAGTATGATCTTACAATTAAATTCTAGCTACATGCCAGAATCTTTTATAAAAAGAACGCCGCCTTGTCGCCAACGACGAGATGGCGGCTGGAGTGAGCGATTTGTATAGGCAGAATGCGGGAGTCAAAAGTCTCGACTTTGGCTTACACGCTTCTCTCACTCCAGCAGTAAGTATGATCTTATAAATTTAAATTCTAGATACATGCCAGAAGCTTTTATAAAAAGAACGCCGCCTTGTCGCCAACGACAAGATGGCGGCCGGAGTGAGCTATTTGTATAGGCAGAATGCGGGAGTCAAAAGTCTCGACTTTGGCTTACACGCTTCTCTCACTCCAGCAGTAAGTATGATCTTATACCCTTAAATTCTAGATACATGCCAGAAGCTTTTATAAAAAGAACGCCGCCTTGTCGCCAACGACAAGATGGCGGCCGGAGTGAGCTATTTGTATAGGCAGAATGCGGGAGTCAATAGTCTCGACTTTGGCTTACACGCTTCTCTCACTCCAGCAGTAAGTATGATCTTATACCCTTAAATTGTAGCTACATGCCAGAGTCAAAAGTCTCGACTTTAGCTTACACGCTACTCTCACTCCAGCAGTAATTATGATCTTATACCCTTAAATTCTAGCTACATGCCAGAAGCTTTTATAAAAAGAACGCCGCCTTGTCGCCAACGACAAGATGGCGGCCGGAGTGAGCTATTTGTATAGGCAGAATGCGGGAGTCAAAAGTCTCGACTTTGGCTTACACGCTTCTCTCACTCCAGCAGTAAGTATGATCTTATACCCTTAAATTCTAGCTACATGCCAGAAGCTTTTATAAAAAGAACGCCGTCCTGTGGCCAACGACAAGATGGCGGCCGGAGTGAGCGATTTGTATAGGCAGAATGCGGGAGTCAAAAGTCTCGACTTTGGCTTACACGCTTCTCTCACTCCATCAGTAAGTATGATCTTATACCCTTAAATTCTAGATACATGCCAGAAGCTTTTATAAAAAGAACGCCGCCTTGTCGCCAACGACAAGATGGCGGCCGGAGTGAGCTATTTGTATAGGCAGAATGCGGGAGTCAAAAGTCTCGACTTTGGCTTACACGCTTCTCTCACTCCAGCAGTAAGTATGATCTTATACCTTAAATTCTAGCTACATGCCAGAAGCTTTTATAAAAAGAACGCCGTCCTGTGGCCAACGACAAGATGGCGGCCGGAGTGAGCTATTTGTATAGGCAGAATGCGGGAGTCAAAAGTCTCGACTTTGGCTTACACGCTTCTCTCACTCCAGCAGTAAGTATGATCTTATAAACTTAAATTCTAGCTACATGCCAGAATCTTTTATAAAAAGAACGCCGCCTTGTCGCCAACGACAAGATGGCGGCCGGAGTGAGCTATTTGTATAGGCAGAATGCGGGAGTCAAAAGTCTCGACTTTGGCTTACACGCTTCTCTCACTCCAGCAGTAAGTATGATCTTAAAATTAAATTCTAGCTACATGCCAGAAGCTTTTATAAAAAGAACGCCGCCTTGTCGCCAACGACAAGATGGCGGCCGGAGTGAGCTATTTGTATAGGCAGAATGCGGGAGTCAAAAGTCTCGACTTTGGCTTACACGCTTCTCTCACTCCAGCAGTAAGTATGATCTTATACCCTTAAATTCTAGATACATGCCAGAAGCTTTTATAAAAAGAACGCCGCCTTGTCGCCAACGACAAGATGGCGGCCGGAGTGAGCTATTTGTATAGGCAGAATGCGGGAGTCAATAGTCTCGACTTTGGCTTACACGCTTCTCTCACTCCAGCAGTAAGTATGATCTTATACCCTTAAATTGTAGCTACATGCCAGAGTCAAAAGTCTCGACTTTAGCTTACACGCTACTACTCTCACTCCAGCAGTATTATGATCTTATACCCTTAAATTCTAGCTACATGCCAGAAGCTTTTATAAAAAGAACGCCGCCTTGTCGCCAACGACAAGATGGCGGCCGGAGTGAGCTATTTGTATAGGCAGAATGCGGGAGTCAAAAGTCTCGACTTTGGCTTACACGCTTCTCTCACTCCAGCAGTAAGTATGATCTTATAACCCTTAAATTCTAGCTACATGCCAGAAGCTTTTATAAAAAAGAACGCCGTCCTGTGGCCAACGACAAGATGGCGGCCGGAGTGAGCTATTTGTATAGGCAGAATGCGGGAGTCAAAAGTCTCGACTTTGGCTTACACGCTTCTCTCACTCCATCAGTAAGTATGATCTTATA
>NW_022279737.1:0-30144 GCF_009193385.2 Nasonia vitripennis
TTTATAATAATAATACACATAAGATCCACGCTAAGGAAAAGATGTCGCTCCTTAAACTCAAAAGTATTAGGGTCCACGACAAGATGGCGGCCACAGTAAGGCATTTTTCGGCAGAATGCGGGGGTCGAAAGTCTAGACTTTTGGCTTACTGGCTTCTCACACGCCAGTTGTAACTACAATTTTATGTGCTTGACTCCTAGCTATATGCAAGTAGCTGAGAAAAGATGTCGCTCCTTAAACTCAAAAGTATTAGGGTCCACGAGAAGATGGCGGCCATAGTAAGGCATTTTTGGGAAGAATGCGAGGGTCGAAAGTCTAGACTTTGGCTTACTGGCTTCCTGACGCCAGTTGTAACTACAATTTTATAGTTGACTCCTAGTTATATGCAAGTAGCTTTTATAAATAATAACACATAAGATCCACGCTGAGGAAAAGATGTCGCTCCTTAAACTCAAAAGTATTAGGGTCCACGACAAGATGGCGGCCATAGTAAGGCATTTTTCGGCAGAATGCGGGGGTCGAAAGTCTAGACTTTTGGCTTACTGGCTTCTCACACGCCAGTTGTAACTACAATTTTATGTGCTTGACTCCTAGCTATATGCAAGTAGCTGAGAAAAAGATGTCGCTCCTTAAAACTCAAAAGTATTAGGGTCCACGACAAGATGGCGGCCATAGTAAGGCATTTTTCGGCAGAATGCGAGGGTCGAAAGTCTAGACTTTGGCTTACTGGCTTCTCACACGCCAGTTGTAACTACAATTTTATGTGCTTGACTCCTAGCTATATGCAAGTAGCTTTTATAATAATAATACACATAAGATCCACGCTGAGAAAAAGATGTCGCTCCTTAAACTCAAAAGTATTAGGGTCCACGACAAGATGGCGGCCACAGTAAGGCATTTTTCGGCAGAATGCGGGGGTCGAAAGTCTAGACTTTTGGCTTACTGGCTTCTACACGCCAGTTGTAACTACAATTTTATGTGCTTGACTCCTAGCTATATGCAAGTAGCTTTTATAATAATAATACACATAAGATCCACGCTGAGAAAAGATGTCGCTCCTTAAACTCAAAAGTATTAGGGTCCACGACAAGATGGCGGCCACAGTAAGGCATTTTTCGGCAGAATGCGGGGGTCGAAAGTCTAGACTTTTGGCTTACTGGCTTCTCACACGCCAGTTGTAACTACAATTTTATGTGCTTGACTCCTAGCTATATGCAAGTAGCTGAGGAAAAAAGAATGTCGCCCTTAAACTCAAAAGTATTAGGGTCCACGACAAGATGGCGGCCATAGTAAGGCATTTTTCGGCAGAATGCGGGGTCGAAAGTCTAGACTTTTGGCTTACTGGCTTCTCACACGCCAGTTGTAACTACAATTTTATGTGCTTGACTCCTAGCTATATGCAAGTAGCTTTTATAATAATAATACACATAAGATCCACGCTGAAGAAAAAGATGTCGCTCCTTAAACTCAAAAGTATTAGGGTCCACGACAAGATGGCGGCCATAGTAAGGCATTTTTCGGCAGAATGCGAGGGTCGAAAGTCTAGACTTTTGGCTTACTGGCTTCTCACACGCCAGTTGTAACTACAATTTTATGTGCTTGACTCCTAGCTATATGCAAGTAGCTTTTATAATAATAATACACATAAGATCCACGCTGAGAAAAAGATGTCGCTCCTTAAACTCAAAAGTATTAGGGTCCACGACAAGATGGCGGCCACAGTAAGGCATTTTTCGGCAGAATGCGGGGTCGAAAGTCTAGACTTTGGCTTACTGGCTTCTCACACGCCAGTTGTAACTACAATTTTATGTGCTTGACTCCTAGCTATATCACAAGTAGCTGAGGAAAAGATGTCGCTCCTTAAACTCAAAGTATTAGGTCCACGACAAGATGGCGGCCATAGTAAGGCATTTTTCGGCAGAATGCGAGGTCGAAAGTCTAGACTTTGGCTTACTGGCTTACTGACGCCAGTTGTAACTACAATTTTATAGTTGACTCCTAGCTATATGCAAGTAGCTTTTATAAATAATACACATAAGATCCACGCTAAGAAAAGATGTCGCTCCTTAAACTCAAAAGTATTAGGGTCCACGACAAGATGGCGGCCATAGTAAGGCATTTTTCGGCAGAATGCGGGGGTCGAAAGTCTAGACTTTTGCTTACTGGCTTCTCACACGCCAGTTGTAACTACAATTTTATGTGCTTGACTCCTAGCTATATGCAAGTAGCTTTTATAATAATAATACACATAAGATCCACGCTGAGAAAAGATGTCGCTCCTAAAACTCAAAAGTATTAGGGTCCACGAGAAGATGGCGGCCATAGTAAGGCATTTTTCGGCAGAATGCGAGGGTCGAAAGTCTAGACTTTGGCTTACTGGCTTCCTCACGCCAGTTGTAACTACAATTTTATAGTTGACTCCTAGCTATATGCAAGTAGCTTTTATAATAATAATACACATAAGATCCACGCTGAGAAAAAGATGTCGCTCCTTAAACTCAAAAGTATTAGGGTCCACGACAAGATGGCGGCCATAGTAAGGCATTTTTCGGCAGAATGCGGGGTCGAAAGTCTAGACTTTTGGCTTACTGGCTTCTCCACGCCAGTTGTAACTACAATTTTATGTGCTTGACTCCTAGCTATATGCAAGTAGCTTTTATAATAATAATACACATAAGATCCACGCTGAGAAAAAGATGTCGCTCCTTAAACTCAAAAGTATTAGGGTCCACGACAAGATGGCGGCCACAGTAAGGCATTTTTCGGCAGAATGCGGGGGTCGAAAGTCTAGACTTTTGGCTTACTGGCTTCTCACACGCCAGTTGTAACTACAATTTTATGTGCTTGACTCCTAGCTATATAGCAAGTAGCTGAGGAAAAGATGTCGCTCCTTAAACTCAAAAGTATTAGGGTCCACGAGAAGATGGCGGCCATAGTAAGGCATTTTTCGGCAGAATGCGAGGGTCGAAAGTCTAGACTTTGGCTTACTGGCTTCTCACACGCCAGTTGTAACTACAATTTTATGTGCTTGACTCCTAGCTATATGCAAGTAGCTTTTATAATAATAATACACATAAGATCCACGCTGAGAAAAAGATGTCGCTCCTTAAACTCAAAAGTATTAGGGTCCACGACAAGATGGCGGCCATAGTAAGGCATTTTTCGGCAGAATGCGAGGGTCGAAAGTCTAGACTTTTGGCTTACTGGCTTCTCACACGCCAGTTGTAACTACAATTTTATGTGCTTGACTCCTAGCTATATGCAAGTAGCTTTTATAATAATAATACACATAAGATCCACGCTGAGAAAAAGATGTCGCTCCTTAAACTCAAAAGTATTAGGGTCCACGACAAGATGGCGGCCACAGTAAGGCATTTTTCGGCAGAATGCGGGGGTCGAAAGTCTACTTTTGGCTTACTGGCTTCCTCACGCCAGTTGTAACTACAATTTTATAGTTGACTCCTAGCTATATGCAAGTAGCTTTTATAAAAATAATACACATAAGATCCACGCTGAGGAAAAGATGTCGCTCCTTAAACTCAAAAGTATTAGGGTCCACGACAAGATGGCGGCCATAGTAAGGCATTTTTCGGCAGAATGCGGGGGTCGAAAGTCTAGACTTTTGGCTTACTGGCTTCTCACACGCCAGTTGTAACTACAATTTTATGTGCTTGACTCCTAGCTATATGCAAGTAGCTTTTATAATAATAATACACATAAGATCCACGCTGAGAAAAAGATGTCGCTCCTTAAACTCAAAAGTATTAGGGTCCACGACAAGATGGCGGCCATAGTAAGGCATTTTTCGGCAGAATGCGGGGGTCGAAAGTCTAGACTTTTGGCTTACTGGCTTCTCACACGCCAGTTGTAACTACAATTTTATGTGCTTGACTCCTAGCTATATGCAAGTAGCTGAGAAAAGATGTCGCTCCTTAAACTCAAAAGTATTAGGGTCCACGACAAGATGGCGGCCATAGTAAGGCATTTTTCGGCAGAATGCGAGGGTCGAAAGTCTAGACTTTTGGCTTACTGGCTTCTCACACGCCAGTTGTAACTACAATTTTATGTGCTTGACTCCTAGCTATATGCAAGTAGCTTTTATAATAATAATACACATAAGATCCACGCTGAGAAAAAGATGTCGCTCCTTAAACTCAAAAGTATTAGGGTCCACGACAAGATGGCGGCCATAGTAAGGCATTTTTCGGCAGAATGCGGGGGTCGAAAGTCTAGACTTTTGGCTTACTGGCTTCTCACGCCAGTTGTAACTACAATTTTATGTGCTTGACTCCTAGCTATATGCAAGTAGCTTTTATAATAATAATACACATAAGATCCACGCTGAGAAAAAGATGTCGCTCCTTAAACTCAAAAGTATTAGGTCCACGACAAGATGGCGGCCACAGTAAGGCATTTTTCGGCAGAATGCGGGGTCGAAAGTCTAGACTTTGGCTTACTGGCTTCTCACACGCCAGTTGTAACTACAATTTTATGTGCTTGACTCCTAGCTTATATATACAAGTAGCTGAGAAAAAGATGTCGCTCCTTAAACTCAAAAGTATTAGGGTCCACGACAAGATGGCGGCCATAGTAAGGCATTTTTCGGCAGAATGCGAGGGTCGAAAGTCTAGACTTTTGGCTTACTGGCTTCTCACACGCCAGTTGTAACTACAATTTTATGTTGACTCCTAGCTATATGCAAGTAGCTTTTATAAAAATAATACACATAAGATCCACGCTGAGGAAAAGATGTCGCTCCTTAAACTCAAAAGTATTAGGGTCCACGAGAAGATGGCGGCCATAGTAAGGCATTTTTCGGCAGAATGCGAGGGTCGAAAGTCTAGACTTTTGGCTTACTGGCTTCTCACACGCCAGTTGTAACTACAATTTTATGTGCTTGACTCCTAGCTATATGCAAGTAGCTTTTATAAATAATAATACACATAAGATCCACGCTGAGAAAAAGATGTCGCTCCTTAAACTCAAAAGTATTAGGGTCCACGACAAGATGGCGGCCATAGTAAGGCATTTTTCGGCAGAATGCGGGGTCGAAAGTCTAGACTTTGGCTTACTGGCTTCTCACACGCCAGTTGTAACTACAATTTTATGTGCTTGACTCCTAAGCTATATGCAAGTACGCTGAGAAAAGATGTCGCTCCTTAAACTCAAAAGTATTAGGTCACGAGAAGATGGCGGCCATAGTAAGGCATTTTTCGGCAGAATGCGAGGGTCGAAAGTCTAGACTTTTGGCTTACTGGCTTCTCACACGCCAGTTGTAACTACAATTTTATGTGCTTGACTCCTAGCTATATGCAAGTAGCTTTTATAATAATAATACACATAAGATCCACGCTGAGAAAAAGATGTCGCTCCTTAAACTCAAAAGTATTAGGGTCCACGACAAGATGGCGGCCATAGTAAGGCATTTTTCGGCAGAATGCGGGGTCGAAAGTCTAGACTTTTGGCTTACTGGCTTCTCACACGCCAGTTGTAACTACAATTTTATGTGCTTGACTCCTAGCTATATGCAAGTAGCTTTTATAATAATAATACACATAAGATCCACGCTGAGAAAAGATGTCGCTCCTTAAACTCAAAAGTATTAGGGTCCACGACAAGATGGCGGCCATAGTAAGGCATTTTTCGGCAGAATGCGGGGTCGAAAGTCTACTACTTTGGCTTACTGGCTTCTCTCACGCCAGTTGTAACTACAATTTTATTGCTTCCTAGCTATATGCAAGTAGCTTTTATAAAAATAATACACATAAGATCCACGCTGAGGAAAAGATGTCGCTCCTTAAACTCAAAAGTATTAGGGTGCACGAGAAGATGGCGGCCATAGTAAAGCATTTTTCGGCAGAATGCGAGGGTCGAAAGTCTAGACTTTTGGCTTACTGGCTTCTCACACGCCAGTTGTAACTACAATTTTATGTGCTTGACTCCTAGCTATATGCAAGTAGCTTTTATAATAATAATACACATAAGATCCACGCTGAGAAAAAGATGTCGCTCCTTAAACTCAAAAGTATTAGGGTCCACGACAAGATGGCGGCCATAGTAAGGCATTTTTCGGCAGAATGCGGGGGTCGAAAGTCTAGACTTTTGGCTTACTGGCTTCTCACACGCCAGTTGTAACTACAATTTTATGTGCTTGACTCCTAGCTATATGCAAGTAGCTGAGAAAAAGATGTCGCTCCTTAAACTCAAAAGTATTAGGGTCCACGACAAGATGGCGGCCATAGTAAGGCATTTTTCGGCAGAATGCGAGGGTCGAAAGTCTAGACTTTTGGCTTACTGGCTTCTCACACGCCAGTTGTAACTACAATTTTATAGTTGACTCCTAGCTATATGCAAGTAGCTTTTATAAAAATAATACACATAAGATCCACGCTGAGAAAAAGATGTCGCTCCTTAAACTCAAAAGTATTAGGGTCCACGACAAGATGGCGGCCATAGTAAGGCATTTTTCGGCAGAATGCGGGTCGAAAGTCTAGACTTTTGGCTTACTGGCTTCTCACACGCCAGTTGTAACTACAATTTTATGTGCTTGACTCCTAGCTTATGCAAGTAGCTGAGAAAAAGATGTCGCTCCTTAAACTCAAAAGTATTAGGGTCCACGACAAGATGGCGGCCATAGTAAGGCATTTTTCGGCAGAATGCGAGGGTCGAAAGTCTAGACTTTTGGCTTACTGGCTTCTCACACGCCAGTTGTAACTACAATTTTATAGTTGACTCCTAGCTATATGCAAGTAGCTTTTATAAAAATAATACACATAAGATCCACGCTGAGAAAAAGATGTCGCTCCTTAAACTCAAAAGTATTAGGGTCCACGACAAGATGGCGGCCATAGTAAGGCATTTTTCGGCAGAATGCGGGGTCGAAAGTCTAGACTTTTGGCTTACTGGCTTCTCACACGCCAGTTGTAACTACAATTTTATGTGCTTGACTCCTAGCTATATGCAAGTAGCTGAGAAAAAGATGTCGCTCCTTAAACTCAAAAGTATTAGGGTCCACGAGAAGATGGCGGCCATAGTAAGGCATTTTTCGGCAGAATGCGAGGGTCGAAAGTCTAGACTTTGGCTTACTGGCTTACCTGACGCCAGTTGTAACTACAATTTTATGTTTGACTCCTAGCTATATGCAAGTAGCTTTTATAAAAATAATACACATAAGATCCACGCTGAGGAAAAGATGTCGCTCCTTAAACTCAAAAGTATTAGGGTCCACGACAAGATGGCGGCCATAGTAAGGCATTTTTCGGCAGAATGCGAGGGTCGAAAGTCTAGACTTTTGGCTTACTGGCTTCTCACACGCCAGTTGTAACTACAATTTTATGTTGACTCCTAGTTATATGCAAGTAGCTTTTATAAAATAATACACATAAGATCCACGCTGAGGAAAAGATGTCGCTCCTTAAACTCAAAAGTATTAGGGTCCACGACAAGATGGCGGCCATAGTAAGGCATTTTTCGGCAGAATGCGAGGGTCGAAAGTCTAGACTTTGGCTTACTGGCTTCTCACACGCCAGTTGTAACTACAATTTTATAGTTGACTCCTAGCTATATGCAAGTAGCTTTTATAAAATAATACACATAAGATCCACGCTGAGGAAAAGATGTCGCTCCTTAAACTCAAAAGTATTAGGGTCCACGACAAGATGGCGGCCATAGTAAGGCATTTTTCGGCAGAATGCGGGGGTCGAAAGTCTAGACTTTTGGCTTACTGGCTTCTCACACGCCAGTTGTAACTACAATTTTATGTGCTTGACTCCTAGCTATATGCAAGTAGCTGAGGAAAAGATGTCGCTCCTTAAACTCAAAAGTATTAGGGTCCACGAGAAGATGGCGGCCATAGTAAGGCATTTTTCGGCAGAATGCGAGGGTCGAAAGTCTAGACTTTTGGCTTACTGGCTTCCTGACGCCAGTTGTAACTACAATTTTATGTGTTGACTCCTAGCTATATGCAAGTAGCTTTTATAATAATAATACACATAAGATCCACGCTGAGAAAAGATGTCGCTCCTTAAACTCAAAAGTATTAGGGTCCACGACAAGATGGCGGCCATAGTAAGGCATTTTTCGGCAGAATGCGGGGGTCGAAAGTCTAGACTTTTGGCTTACTGGCTTCTCAACGCCAGTTGTAACTACAATTTTATGTGCTTGACTCCTAGCTATATGCAATAGCAGCTGAGGAAAAGATGTCGCTCCTTAAACTCAAAAGTATTAGGGTCCACGACAAGATGGCGGCCATAGTAAGGCATTTTTCGGCAGAATGCGAGGGTCGAAAGTCTAGACTTTTGGCTTACTGGCTTCTCACACGCCAGTTGTAACTACAATTTTATGTGCTTGACTCCTAGCTATATGCAAGTAGCTTTTATAATAATAATACACATAAGATCCACGCTGAGAAAAAGATGTCGCTCCTTAAACTCAAAAGTATTAGGGTCCACGACAAGATGGCGGCCATAGTAAGGCATTTTTCGGCAGAATGCGAGGGTCGAAAGTCTAGACTTTGGCTTACTGGCTTCTCACACGCCAGTTGTAACTACAATTTTATGTGCTTGACTCCTAGCTATATGCAAGTAGCTTTTATAATAATAATACACATAAGATCCACGCTGAGAAAAAGATGTCGCTCCTTAAACTCAAAAGTATTAGGGTCCACGACAAGATGGCGGCCATAGTAAGGCATTTTTCGGCAGAATGCGAGGGTCGAAAGTCTAGACTTTTGGCTTACTGGCTTCTCACACGCCAGTTGTAACTACAATTTTATGTGCTTGACTCCTAGCTATATGCAAGTAGCTTTTATAATAATAATACACATAAGATCCACGCTGAGAAAAAGATGTCGCTCCTTAAACTCAAAAGTATTAGGGTCCACGACAAGATGGCGGCCATAGTAAGGCATTTTTCGGCAGAATGCGAGGGTCGAAAGTCTAGACTTTTGGCTTACTGGCTTCTCTCACGCCAGTTGTAACTACAATTTTATAGTTGACTCCTAGCTATATGCAAGTAGCTTTTATAAAAATAATACACATAAGATCCACGCTGAGAAAAGATGTCGCTCCTTAAACTCAAAAGTATTAGGGTCCACGACAAGATGGCGGCCATAGTAAGGCATTTTTCGGCAGAATGCGAGGGTCGAAAGTCTAGACTTTTGGCTTACTGGCTTCTCACACGCCAGTTGTAACTACAATTTTATGTGCTTGACTCCTAGCTATATGCAAGTAGCTGAGGAAAAAAGATGTCGCTCCTTAAACTCAAAAGTATTAGGGTCCACGACAAGATGGCGGCCATAGTAAGGCATTTTTCGGCAGAATGCGGGGGTCGAAAGTCTAGACTTTGGCTTACTGGCTTCTCACACGCCAGTTGTAACTACAATTTTATGTGCTTGACTCCTAGCTATATCAAGTAGCTGAGGAAAAGATGTCGCTCCTTAAACTCAAAAGTATTAGGGTCCACGAGAAGATGGCGGCCATAGTAAGGCATTTTTCGGCAGAATGCGAGGGTCGAAAGTCTAGACTTTTGGCTTACTGGCTTCCACACGCCAGTTGTAACTACAATTTTATAGTTGACTCCTAGCTATATGCAAGTAGCTTTTATAAAATAATACACATAAGATCCACGCTGAGAAAAAGATGTCGCTCCTTAAACTCAAAAGTATTAGGGTCCACGACAAGATGGCGGCCATAGTAAGGCATTTTTCGGCAGAATGCGGGGGTCGAAAGTCTAGACTTTTGGCTTACTGGCTTCTCACACGCCAGTTGTAACTACAATTTTATGTTCTTGACTCCTAGCTATATCACAAGATAGCTGAGAAAAGATGTCGCTCCTTAAACTCAAAAGTATTAGGGTCCACGACAAGATGGCGGCCATAGTAAGGCATTTTTCGGCAGAATGCGAGGGTCGAAAGTCTAGACTTTTGGCTTACTGGCTTCTCTCACGCCAGTTGTAACTACAATTTTATAGTTGACTCCTAGCTATATGCAAGTAGCTTTTATAAAAATAATACACATAAGATCCACGCTGAGGAAAAGATGTCGCTCCTTAAACTCAAAAGTATTAGGGTCCACGACAAGATGGCGGCCATAGTAAGGCATTTTTCGGCAGAATGCGGGGGTCGAAAGTCTAGACTTTGGCTTACTGGCTTCTCACACGCCAGTTGTAACTACAATTTTATGTGCTTGACTCCTAGCTATATGCAAGTAGCTTTTATAATAATAATACACATAAGATCCACGCTGAGAAAAAGATGTCGCTCCTTAAACTCAAAAGTATTAGGGTCCACGACAAGATGGCGGCCATAGTAAGGCATTTTTCGGCAGAATGCGGGGGTCGAAAGTCTAGACTTTTGGCTTACTGGCTTCTCACACGCCAGTTGTAACTACAATTTTATGTGCTTGACTCCTAGCTATATGCAAGTAGCTTTTATAATAATAATACACATAAGATCCACGCTGAGAAAAGATGTCGCTCCTTAAACTCAAAAGTATTAGGGTCCACGACAAGATGGCGGCCATAGTAAGGCATTTTTCGGCAGAATGCGAGGGTCGAAAGTCTAGACTTTTGGCTTACTGGCTTCTCACACGCCAGTTGTAACTACAATTTTATGTGCTTGACTCCTAGCTATATGCAAGTAGCTTTTATAATAATAATACACATAAGATCCACGCTGAGAAAAAGATGTCGCTCCTTAAACTCAAAAGTATTAGGGTCCACGACAAGATGGCGGCCATAGTAAGGCATTTTTCGGCAGAATGCGAGGGTCGAAAGTCTAGACTTTTGGCTTACTGGCTCTCTCACGCCAGTTGTAACTACAATTTTATAGTTGACTCCTAGCTATATGCAAGTAGCTTTTATAAAAATAATACACATAAGATCCACGCTGAGGAAAAGATGTCGCTCCTTAAACTCAAAAGTATTAGGGTCCACGACAAGATGGCGGCCATAGTAAGGCATTTTTCGGCAGAATGCGGGGGTCGAAAGTCTAGACTTTTGGCTTACTGGCTTCTCACACGCCAGTTGTAACTACAATTTTATGTGCTTGACTCCTAGCTATATGCAAGTAGCTTTTATAATAATAATACACATAAGATCCACGCTGAGAAAAAGATGTCGCTCCTTAAACTCAAAAGTATTAGGGTCCACGACAAGATGGCGGCCATAGTAAGGCATTTTTCGGCAGAATGCGAGGGTCGAAAGTCTAGACTTTTGGCTTACTGGCTTCTCACACGCCAGTTGTAACTACAATTTTATGTGCTTGACTCCTAGCTATATGCAAGTAGCTTTTATAATAATAATACACATAAGATCCACGCTGAGAAAAAGATGTCGCTCCTTAAACTCAAAAGTATTAGGGTCCACGACAAGATGGCGGCCACAGTAAGGCATTTTTCGGCAGAATGCGAAGGTCGAAAGTCTAGACTTTTGGCTTACTGGCTTCTCACACGCCAGTTGTAACTACAATTTTATAGTTGACTCCTAGCTATATGCAAGTAGCTTTTATAAAATAATACACATAAGATCCACGCTGAGGAAAAGATGTCGCTCCTTAAACTCAAAAGTATTAGGGTCCACGACAAGATGGCGGCCATAGTAAGGCATTTTTCGGCAGAATGCGAGGGTCGAAAGTCTAGACTTTGGCTTACTGGCTTCTCACACGCCAGTTGTAACTACAATTTTATGTGCTTGACTCCTAGCTATATGCAAGTAGCTTTTATAATAATAATACACATAAGATCCACGCTGAGAAAAAGATGTCGCTCCTTAAACTCAAAAGTATTAGGGTCCACGACAAGATGGCGGCCACAGTAAGGCATTTTTCGGCAGAATGCGGGGGTCGAAAGTCTAGACTTTTGGCTTACTGGCTTCTCACACGCCAGTTGTAACTACAATTTTATGTGCTTGACTCCTAGCTATATGCAAGTAGCTGAGGAAAAGATGTCGCTCCTTAAACTCAAAAGTATTAGGGTCCACGAGAAGATGGCGGCCATAGTAAGGCATTTTTCGGCAGAATGCGAGGGTCGAAAGTCTAGACTTTTGGCTTACTGGCTTCCTCACGCCAGTTGTAACTACAATTTTATAGTTGACTCCTAGCTATATGCAAGTAGCTTTTATAAAAATAATACACATAAGATCCACGCTGAGGAAAAGATGTCGCTCCTTAAACTCAAAAGTATTAGGGTCCACGACAAGATGGCGGCCATAGTAAGGCATTTTTCGGCAGAATGCGAGGGTCGAAAGTCTAGACTTTTGGCTTACTGGCTTCTCACACGCCAGTTGTAACTACAATTTTATGTGCTTGACTCCTAGCTATATGCAAGTAGCTTTTATAATAATAATACACATAAGATCCACGCTGAGAAAAAGATGTCGCTCCTTAAACTCAAAAGTATTAGGGTCCACGACAAGATGGCGGCCACAGTAAGGCATTTTTCGGCAGAATGCGGGGGTCGAAAGTCTAGACTTTTGGCTTACTGGCTTCTCACACGCCAGTTGTAACTACAATTTTATGTGCTTGACTCCTAGCTATATGCAAGTAGCTGAGGAAAAGATGTCGCTCCTTAAACTCAAAAGTATTAGGGTCCACGACAAGATGGCGGCCATAGTAAGGCATTTTTCGGCAGAATGCGAGGGTCGAAAGTCTAGACTTTTGGCTTACTGGCTTACACGCCAGTTGTAACTACAATTTTATAGTTGACTCCTAGCTATATGCAAGTAGCTTTTATAAAATAATACACATAAGATCCACGCTGAGAAAAAGATGTCGCTCCTTAAACTCAAAAGTATTAGGGTCCACGACAAGATGGCGGCCATAGTAAGGCATTTTTCGGCAGAATGCGAGGGTCGAAAGTCTAGACTTTTGGCTTACTGGCTTCTCACACGCCAGTTGTAACTACAATTTTATGTGCTTGACTCCTAGCTATATGCAAGTAGCTTTTATAATAATAATACACATAAGATCCACGCTGAGAAAAAGATGTCGCTCCTTAAACTCAAAAGTATTAGGGTCCACGACAAGATGGCGGCCATAGTAAGGCATTTTTCGGCAGAATGCGGGGTCGAAAGTCTAGACTTTTGGCTTACTGGCTTCCTCACGCCAGTTGTAACTACAATTTTATAGTTGACTCCTAGCTATATGCAAGTAGCTTTTATAAAAATAATACACATAAGATCCACGCTGAGAAAAAGATGTCGCTCCTTAAACTCAAAAGTATTAGGGTCCACGACAAGATGGCGGCCATAGTAAGGCATTTTTCGGCAGAATGCGGGGTCGAAAGTCTAGACTTTTGGCTTACTGGCTTCTCACACGCCAGTTGTAACTACAATTTTATGTGCTTGACTCCTAGCTATATGCACAAGTAGCTGAGGAAAAGATGTCGCTCCTTAAACTCAAAAGTATTAGGGTCCACGAGAAGATGGCGGCCATAGTAAGGCATTTTTCGGCAGAATGCGAGGGTCGAAAGTCTAGACTTTTGGCTTACTGGCTTACCACACGCCAGTTGTAACTACAATTTTATGTGCTTGACTCCTAGCTATATGCAAGTAGCTTTTATAAAAATAATACACATAAGATCCACGCTGAGAAAAAGATGTCGCTCCTTAAACTCAAAAGTATTAGGGTCCACGACAAGATGGCGGCCACAGTAAGGCATTTTTCGGCAGAATGCGGGGGTCGAAAGTCTAGACTTTTGGCTTACTGGCTTCTCACACGCCAGTTGTAACTACAATTTTATGTTCTTGACTCCTAGCTATATGCAAGTAGCTGAGGAAAAGATGTCGCTCCTTAAACTCAAAAGTATTAGGGTCCACGAGAAGATGGCGGCCATAGTAAGGCATTTTTCGGCAGAATGCGAGGGTCGAAAGTCTAGACTTTGGCTTACTGGCTTCCTGACGCCAGTTGTAACTACAATTTTATAGTTGACTCCTAGCTATATGCAAGTAGCTTTTATAAAAATAATACACATAAGATCCACGCTGAGGAAAAGATGTCGCTCTTTAAAATCAAAAGTATTAGGGTCCACGAGAAGATGGCGGCCACAGTAAGGCATTTTTCGGCAGAATGCGGGGGTCGAAAGTCTAGACTTTTGGCTTACTGGCTTCTCACACGCCAGTTGTAACTACAATTTTATGTGCTTGACTCCTAGCTATATGCAAGTAGCTGAGGAAAAGATGTCGCTCCTTAAACTCAAAAGTATTAGGGTCCACGAGAAGATGGCGGCCATAGTAAAGCATTTTTCGGCAGAATGCGAGGGTCGAAAGTCTAGACTTTTGGCTTACTGGCTTCTCACACGCCAGTTGTAACTACAATTTTATGTGCTTGACTCCTAGCTATATGCAAGTAGCTTTTATAATAATAATACACATAAGATCCACGCTGAGAAAAGATGTCGCTCCTTAAACTCAAAAGTATTAGGGTCCACGACAAGATGGCGGCCACATAGTAAGGCATTTTTCGGCAGAATGCGAGGGTCGAAAGTCTAGACTTTTGGCTTACTGGCTTCTCACACGCCAGTTGTAACTACAATTTTATGTGCTTGACTCCTAGCTATATGCAAGTAGCTTTTATAATAATAATACACATAAGATCCACGCTGAGAAAAGATGTCGCTCCTTAAACTCAAAAGTATTAGGGTCCACGACAAGATGGCGGCCATAGTAAGGCATTTTTCGGCAGAATGCGGGGGTCGAAAGTCTAGACTTTTGGCTTACTGGCTTCTCACACGCCAGTTGTAACTACAATTTTATGTGCTTGACTCCTAGCTATATGCAAGTAGCTTTTATAATAATAATACACATAAGATCCACGCTGAGAAAAAGATGTCGCTCCTTAAACTCAAAAGTATTAGGGTCCACGACAAGATGGCGGCCATAGTAAGGCATTTTTCGGCAGAATGCGGGGTCGAAAGTCTAGACTTTTGGCTTACTGGCTTCTCACACGCCAGTTGTAACTACAATTTTATGTGCTTGACTCCTAGCTATATGCAAGTAGCTTTTATAATAATAATACACATAAGATCCACGCTGAGAAAAAGATGTCGCTCCTTAAACTCAAAAGTATTAGGGTCCACGACAAGATGGCGGCCATAGTAAGGCATTTTTCGGCAGAATGCGAGGGTCGAAAGTCTAGACTTTTGGCTTACTGGCTTCTCTCACGCCAGTTGTAACTACAATTTTAGTTTGACTCCTAGCTATATGCAAGTAGCTTTTATAAAAATAATACACATAAGATCCACGCTGAGGAAAAGATGTCGCTCCTTAAACTCAAAAGTATTAGGGTCCACGAGAAGATGGCGGCCATAGTAAGGCATTTTTCGGCAGAATGCGAGGGTCGAAAGTCTAGACTTTGGCTTACTGGCTTCTCTGACGCCAGTTGTAACTACAATTTTATGTGCTTGACTCCTAGCTATATGCAAGTAGCTTTTATAATAATAATACACATAAGATCCACGCTGAGAAAAGATGTCGCTCCTTAAACTCAAAAGTATTAGGGTCCACGACAAGATGGCGGCCATAGTAAGGCATTTTTCGGCAGAATGCGAGGGTCGAAAGTCTAGACTTTTGCTTACTGGCTTCTCACACGCCAGTTGTAACTACAATTTTATGTGCTTGACTCCTAGCTATATGCAAGTAGCTTTTATAATAATAATACACATAAGATCCACGCTGAGAAAAAGATGTCGCTCCTTAAACTCAAAAGTATTAGGGTCCACGACAAGATGGCGGCCATAGTAAGGCATTTTTCGGCAGAATGCGAGGGTCGAAAGTCTAGACTTTGGCTTACTGGCTTCTCACACGCCAGTTGTAACTACAATTTTAGTTTGACTCCTAGCTATATGCAAGTAGCTTTTATAAAAATAATACACATAAGATCCACGCTGAGGAAAAGATGTCGCTCCTTAAACTCAAAAGTATTAGGGTCCACGACAAGATGGCGGCCATAGTAAGGCATTTTTCGGCAGAATGCGAGGGTCGAAAGTCTAGACTTTTGGCTTACTGGCTTCTCACACGCCAGTTGTAACTACAATTTTATGTGCTTGACTCCTAGCTATATGCAAGTAGCTTTTATAATAATACACATAAGATCCACGCTGAGAAAAAGATGTCGCTCCTTAAACTCAAAAGTATTAGGGTCCACGACAAGATGGCGGCCACAGTAAGGCATTTTTCGGCAGAATGCGAGGGTCGAAAGTCTAGACTTTTGGCTTACTGGCTTCTCACACGCCAGTTGTAACTACAATTTTATAGTTGACTCCTAGCTATATGCAAGTAGCTTTTATAATAATAATACACATAAGATCCACGCTGAGAAAAAGATGTCGCTCCTTAAACTCAAAAGTATTAGGGTCCACGACAAGATGGCGGCCATAGTAAGGCATTTTTCGGCAGAATGCGAGGGTCGAAAGTCTAGACTTTTGGCTTACTGGCTTCTCACACGCCAGTTGTAACTACAATTTTATAGTTGACTCCTAGTTATATGCAACTAGCTTTTATAAAAATAATACACATAAGATCCACGCTGAGAAAAAGATGTCGCTCCTTAAACTCAAAAGTATTAGGGTCCACGACAAGATGGCGGCCACAGTAAGGCATTTTTCGGCAGAATGCGGGGGTCGAAAGTCTAGACTTTTGGCTTACTGGCTTCTCACAGGCCAGTTGTAACTACAATTTTATGTGCTTGACTCCTAGCTATATGCAAGTAGCTGAGAAAAGATGTCGCTCCTTAAACTCAAAAGTATTAGGGTCCACGAGAAGATGGCGGCCATAGTAAGGCATTTTTCGGCAGAATGCGAGGGTCGAAAGTCTAGATTTTGGCTTACTGGCTTCCTGACGCCAGTTGTAACTACAATTTTATAGTTGACTCCTAGCTATATGCAAGTAGCTTTTATAAAAATAATACACATAAGATCCACGCTGAGGAAAGATGTCGCTCCTTAAACTCAAAAGTATTAGGGTCCACGACAAGATGGCGGCCACAGTAAGGCATTTTTCGGCAGAATGCGGGGGTCGAAAGTCTAGACTTTTGGCTTACTGGCTTCTCACACGCCAGTTGTAACTACAATTTTATGTGCTTGACTCCTAGCTATATGCAAGTAGCTGAGGAAAAGATGTCGCTCCTTAAACTCAAAAGTATTAGGGTCCACGAGAAGATGGCGGCCATAGTAAGGCATTTTTCGGCAGAATGCGAGGGTCGAAAGTCTAGACTTTGGCTTACTGGCTTCCTGACGCCAGTTGTAACTACAATTTTATAGTTGACTCCTAGTTATATGCAAGTAGCTTTTATAAAATAATACACATAAGATCCACGCTGAGGAAAAGATGTCGCTCCTTAAAATCAAAAGTATTAGGGTCACGACAAGATGGCGGCCATAGTAAGGCATTTTTCGGCAGAATGCGAGGGTCGAAAGTCTAGACTTTTGGCTTACTGGCTTCTCACACGCCAGTTGTAACTACAATTTTATGTGCTTGACTCCTAGCTATATGCAAGTAGCTTTTATAATAATAATACACATAAGATCCACGCTGAGAAAAAGATGTCGCTCCTTAAACTCAAAAGTATTAGGGTCCACGACAAGATGGCGGCCACATAGTAAGGCATTTTTCGGCAGAATGCGAGGGTCGAAAGTCTAGACTTTTGGCTTACTGGCTTCTCACACGCCAGTTGTAACTACAATTTTATGTGCTTGACTCCTAGCTATATGCAAGTAGCTTTTATAATAATAATACACATAAGATCCACGCTGAGAAAAAGATGTCGCTCCTTAAACTCAAAAGTATTAGGGTCCACGACAAGATGGCGGCCACAGTAAGGCATTTTTCGGCAGAATGCGGGGGTCGAAAGTCTAGACTTTTGGCTTACTGGCTTCTCACACGCCAGTTGTAACTACAATTTTATGTGCTTGACTCCTAGCTATATGCAAGTAGCTGAGGAAAAGATGTCGCTCGTTAAACTCAAAAGTATTAGGGTCCACGACAAGATGGCGGCCATAGTAAGGCATTTTTCGGCAGAATGCGGGGGTCGAAAGTCTAGACTTTTGGCTTACTGGCTTCTCACACGCCAGTTGTAACTACAATTTTATGTGCTTGACTCCTAGCTATATGCAAGTAGCTTTTATAATAATAATACACATAAGATCCACGCTGAGAAAAAGATGTCGCTCCTTAAACTCAAAAGTATTAGGGTCCACGACAAGATGGCGGCCATAGTAAGGCATTTTTCGGCAGAATGCGAGGGTCGAAAGTCTAGACTTTGGCTTACTGGCTTCTCACACGCCAGTTGTAACTACAATTTTATGTGCTTGACTCCTAGCTATATGCAAGTAGCTTTTATAATAATAATACACATAAGATCCACGCTGAGAAAAAGATGTCGCTCCTTAAACTCAAAAGTATTAGGGTCCACGACAAGATGGCGGCCATAGTAAGGCATTTTTCGGCAGAATGCGAGGGTCGAAAGTCTAGACTTTTGGCTTACTGGCTTCCTCACGCCAGTTGTAACTACAATTTTATAGTTGACTCCTAGCTATATGCAAGTAGCTTTTATAAAATAATACACATAAGATCCACGCTGAGAAAAGATGTCGCTCCTTAAACTCAAAAGTATTAGGGTCACGAGAAGATGGCGGCCATAGTAAGGCATTTTTCGGCAGAATGCGAGGGTCGAAAGTCTAGACTTTTGGCTTACTGGCTTCTCACACGCCAGTTGTAACTACAATTTTATGTGCTTGACTCCTAGCTATATGCAAGTAGCTTTTATAATAATAATACACATAAGATCCACGCTGAGAAAAAGATGTCGCTCCTTAAACTCAAAAGTATTAGGGTCCACGACAAGATGGCGGCCATAGTAAGGCATTTTTCGGCAGAATGCGGGGTCGAAAGTCTAGACTTTTGGCTTACTGGCTTCTCACACGCCAGTTGTAACTACAATTTTATGTTGACTCCTATTATATGCAAGTAGCTATATCAAGATAGCTGAGAAAAAGATGTCGCTCCTTAAACTCAAAAGTATTAGGGTCCACGACAAGATGGCGGCCATAGTAAGGCATTTTTCGGCAGAATGCGGGGTCGAAAGTCTAGACTTTTGGCTTACTGGCTTCTCACACGCCAGTTGTAACTACAATTTTATGTGCTTGACTCCTAGCTATATGCAAGTAGCTTTTATAATAATAATACACATAAGATCCACGCTGAGAAAGATGTCGCTCCTTAAACTCAAAAGTATTAGGGTCCACGACAAGATGGCGGCCATAGTAAGGCATTTTTCGGCAGAATGCGAGGGTCGAAAGTCTAGACTTTTGGCTTACTGGCTTCCACACGCCAGTTGTAACTACAATTTTATGTGCTTGACTCCTAGCTATATGCAAGTAGCTTTTATAATAATAATACACATAAGATCCACGCTGAGGAAAAGATGTCGCTCCTTAAACTCAAAAGTATTAGGGTCCACGACAAGATGGCGGCCATAGTAAGGCATTTTTCGGCAGAATGCGAGGGTCGAAAGTCTAGACTTTTGGCTTACTGGCTTCTCACACGCCAGTTGTAACTACAATTTTATGTGTTGACTCCTAGCTATATGCAAGTAGCTTTTATAATAATAATACACATAAGATCCACGCTGAGAAAAAGATGTCGCTCCTTAAACTCAAAAGTATTAGGGTCCACGAGAAGATGGCGGCCATAGTAAGGCATTTTTCGGCAGAATGCGAGGGTCGAAAGTCTAGACTTTTGGCTTACTGGCTTCCTGACGCCAGTTGTAACTACAATTTTATGTGCTTGACTCCTAGCTATATGCAAGTAGCTTTTATAATAATAATACACATAAGATCCACGCTGAGAAAAAGATGTCGCTCCTTAAACTCAAAAGTATTAGGGTCCACGACAAGATGGCGGCCATAGTAAGGCATTTTTCGGCAGAATGCGGGGGTCGAAAGTCTAGACTTTGGCTTACTGGCTTCCACACGCCAGTTGTAACTACAATTTTATGTGCTTGACTCCTAGCTATATGCAAGTAGCTTTTATAATAATAATACACATAAGATCCACGCTGAGAAAAAGATGTCGCTCCTTAAACTCAAAAGTATTAGGGTCCACGACAAGATGGCGGCCATAGTAAGGCATTTTTCGGCAGAATGCGAGGGTCGAAAGTCTAGACTTTTGGCTTACTGGCTTCTCACACGCCAGTTGTAACTACAATTTTATAGTTGACTCCTAGCTATATGCAAGTAGCTTTTATAAAATAATACACATAAGATCCACGCTGAGGAAAAGATGTCGCTCCTTAAACTCAAAAGTATTAGGGTCCACGACAAGATGGCGGCCATAGTAAGGCATTTTTCGGCAGAATGCGAGGGTCGAAAGTCTAGACTTTTGGCTTACTGGCTTCTCACACGCCAGTTGTAACTACAATTTTATAGTTGACTCCTAGCTATATGCAAGTAGCTTTTATAAAAATAATACACATAAGATCCACGCTGAGGAAAAGATGTCGCTCCTTAAACTCAAAAGTATTAGGGTCCACGACAAGATGGCGGCCATAGTAAGGCATTTTTCGGCAGAATGCGAGGGTCGAAAGTCTAGACTTTGGCTTACTGGCTTCTCACACGCCAGTTGTAACTACAATTTTATGTGCTTGACTCCTAGCTATATGCAAGTAGCTTTTATAATAATACACATAAGATCCACGCTGAGAAAAAGATGTCGCTCCTTAAACTCAAAAGTATTAGGGTCCACGACAAGATGGCGGCCATAGTAAGGCATTTTTCGGCAGAATGCGGGGTCGAAAGTCTAGACTTTTGGCTTACTGGCTTCTCACACGCCAGTTGTAACTACAATTTTATGTGCTTGACTCCTAGCTATATGCAAGTAGCTTTTATAATAATAATACACATAAGATCCACGCTGAGAAAAGATGTCGCTCCTTAAACTCAAAAGTATTAGGGTCCACGACAAGATGGCGGCCATAGTAAGGCATTTTTCGGCAGAATGCGAGGGTCGAAAGTCTAGACTTTTGGCTTACTGGCTTCTCACACGCCAGTTGTAACTACAATTTTATGTGCTTGACTCCTAGCTATATGCAAGTAGCTTTTATAATAATAATACACATAAGATCCACGCTGAGAAAAAGATGTCGCTCCTTAAACTCAAAAGTATTAGGGTCCACGACAAGATGGCGGCCACAGTAAGGCATTTTTCGGCAGAATGCGAGGGTCGAAAGTCTAGACTTTTGGCTTACTGGCTTCTCTCACGCCAGTTGTAACTACAATTTTATAGTTGACTCCTAGCTATATGCAAGTAGCTTTTATAAAATAATACACATAAGATCCACGCTGAGAAAAAGATGTCGCTCCTTAAACTCAAAAGTATTAGGGTCCACGACAAGATGGCGGCCATAGTAAGGCATTTTTCGGCAGAATGCGAGGGTCGAAAGTCTAGACTTTTGGCTTACTGGCTTCTCACACGCCAGTTGTAACTACAATTTTATGTGCTTGACTCCTAGCTATATGCAAGTAGCTTTTATAATAATAATACACATAAGATCCACGCTGAGAAAAAGATGTCGCTCCTTAAACTCAAAAGTATTAGGGTCCACGACAAGATGGCGGCCATAGTAAGGCATTTTTCGGCAGAATGCGAGGGTCGAAAGTCTAGACTTTTGGCTTACTGGCTTCTCACACGCCAGTTGTAACTACAATTTTATGTGCTTGACTCCTAGCTATATGCAAGTAGCTTTTATAATAATAATACACATAAGATCCACGCTGAGAAAAAGATGTCGCTCCTTAAACTCAAAAGTATTAGGGTCCACGACAAGATGGCGGCCACAGTAAGGCATTTTTCGGCAGAATGCGAGGGTCGAAAGTCTAGACTTTGGCTTACTGGCTTCTCTCACGCCAGTTGTAACTACAATTTTATAGTTTGACTCCTAGCTATATGCAAGTAGCTTTTATAAAAATAATACACATAAGATCCACGCTGAGAAAAGATGTCGCTCCTTAAAATCAAAAGTATTAGGGTCCACGAGAAGATGGCGGCCATAGTAAGGCATTTTTCGGCAGAATGCGAGGGTCGAAAGTCTAGACTTTGGCTTACTGGCTTCCCTGACGCCAGTTGTAACTACAATTTTATGTGCTTGACTCCTAGCTATATGCAAGTAGCTTTTATAATAATAATACACATAAGATCCACGCTGAGAAAAAGATGTCGCTCCTTAAACTCAAAAGTATTAGGGTCCACGACAAGATGGCGGCCATAGTAAGGCATTTTTCGGCAGAATGCGAGGGTCGAAAGTCTAGACTTTTGGCTTACTGGCTTCTCACACGCCAGTTGTAACTAGAATTTTATGTGCTTGACTCCTAGCTATATGCAAGTAGCTTTTATAATAATAATACACATAAGATCCACGCTGAGAAAAAGATGTCGCTCATTAAACTCAAAAGTATTAGGGTCCACGACAAGATGGCGGCCATAGTAAGGCATTTTTCGGCAGAATGCGAGGGTCGAAAGTCTAGACTTTTGGCTTACTGGCTTCTCTCACGCCAGTTGTAACTACAATTTTATAGTTGACTCCTAGCTATATGCAAGTAGCTTTTATAATAATAATACACATAAGATCCACGCTGAGAAAAAGATGTCGCTCCTTAAACTCAAAAGTATTAGGGTCCACGACAAGATGGCGGCCATAGTAAGGCATTTTTCGGCAGAATGCGGGGTCGAAAGTCTAGACTTTTGGCTTACTGGCTTCTCACACGCCAGTTGTAACTACAATTTTATGGTTGTGACTCCTAGCTATATGAGTAGAGCTTTTATAATAATAACACATAAGATCCACGCTGAGAAAAAGATGTCGCTCCTTAAACTCAAAAGTATTAGGGTCCACGACAAGATGGCGGCCATAGTAAGGCATTTTTCGGCAGAATGCGAAGGTCGAAAGTCTAGACTTTTGGCTTACTGGCTTCTCACACGCCAGTTGTAACTACAATTTTATAGTTGACTCCTAGCTATATGCAAGTAGCTTTTATAATAATAATACACATAAGATCCACGCTGAGAAAAAGATGTCGCTCCTTAAACTCAAAAGTATTAGGGTCCACGACAAGATGGCGGCCATAGTAAGGCATTTTTCGGCAGAATGCGAGGGTCGAAAGTCTAGACTTTTGGCTTACTGGCTTCTCACACGCCAGTTGTAACTACAATTTTATGTGCTTGACTCCTAGCTATATGCAAGTAGCTTTTATAATAATAATACACATAAGATCCACGCTGAGAAAAAGATGTCGCTCCTTAAACTCAAAAGTATTAGGGTCCACGACAAGATGGCGGCCACAGTAAGGCATTTTTCGGCAGAATGCGAGGGTCGAAAGTCTAGACTTTTGGCTTACTGGCTTCTCTCACGCCAGTTGTAACTACAATTTTATAGTTGACTCCTAGCTATATGCAAGTAGCTTTTATAATAATAATACACATAAGATCCACGCTGAGAAAAAGATGTCGCTCCTTAAACTCAAAAGTATTAGGGTCCACGACAAGATGGCGGCCATAGTAAGGCATTTTTCGGCAGAATGCGGGGGTCGAAAGTCTAGACTTTTGGCTTACTGGCTTCTCACACGCCAGTTGTAACTACAATTTTATGTGCTTGACTCCTAGCTATATGCAAGTAGCTTTTATAATAATAATACACATAAGATCCACGCTGAGAAAAAGATGTCGCTCCTTAAACTCAAAAGTATTAGGGTCCACGACAAGATGGCGGCCACAGTAAGGCATTTTTCGGCAGAATGCGAGGGTCGAAAGTCTAGACTTTTGGCTTACTGGCTTCTCACACGCCAGTTGTAACTACAATTTTATGTGCTTGACTCCTAGCTATATGCAAGTAGCTTTTATAATAATAATACACATAAGATCCACGCTGAGAAAAAGATGTCGCTCCTTAAACTCAAAAGTATTAGGGTCCACGACAAGATGGCGGCCACAGTAAGGCATTTTTCGGCAGAATGCGAGGGTCGAAAGTCTAGACTTTTGGCTTACTGGCTTCTCTCACGCCAGTTGTAACTACAATTTTATAGTTGACTCCTAGCTATATGCAAGTAGCTTTTATAAAAATAATACACATAAGATCCACGCTGAGGAAAAGATGTCGCTCCTTAAACTCAAAAGTATTAGGGTCCACGAGAAGATGGCGGCCATAGTAAGGCATTTTTCGGCAGAATGCGAGGGTCGAAAGTCTAGACTTTTGGCTTACTGGCTTCCCTCACGCCAGTTGTAACTACAATTTTATGTGCTTGACTCCTAGCTATATGCAAGTAGCTTTTATAATAATAATACACATAAGATCCACGCTGAGAAAAAGATGTCGCTCCTTAAACTCAAAAGTATTAGGGTCCACGACAAGATGGCGGCCATAGTAAGGCATTTTTCGGCAGAATGCGAGGGTCGAAAGTCTAGACTTTTGGCTTACTGGCTTCTCACACGCCAGTTGTAACTACAATTTTATGTGCTTGACTCCTAGCTATATGCAAGTAGCTTTTATAATAATAATACACATAAGATCCACGCTGAGAAAAAGATGTCGCTCCTTAAACTCAAAAGTATTAGGGTCCACGACAAGATGGCGGCCATAGTAAGGCATTTTTCGGCAGAATGCGAGGGTCGAAAGTCTAGACTTTTGGCTTACTGGCTTCTCACACGCCAGTTGTAACTACAATTTTATGTGCTTGACTCCTAGCTATATGCAAGTAGCTTTTATAATAATAATACACATAAGATCCACGCTGAGAAAAAGATGTCGCTCCTTAAACTCAAAAGTATTAGGGTCCACGACAAGATGGCGGCCACAGTAAGGCATTTTTCGTCAGAATGCGAGGGTCGAAAGTCTAGACTTTGGCTTACTGGCTTCTCTCACGCCAGTTGTAACTACAATTTTATAGTTGACTCCTAGCTATATGCAAGTAGCTTTTATATAATAATACACATAAGATCCACGCTGAGAAAAAGATGTCGCTCCTTAAACTCAAAAGTATTAGGGTCCACGACAAGATGGCGGCCATAGTAAGGCATTTTTCGGCAGAATGCGAGGGTCGAAAGTCTAGACTTTTGGCTTACTGGCTTCTCACACGCCAGTTGTAACTAGAATTTTATGTGCTTGACTCCTAGCTATATGCAAGTAGCTTTTATAATAATAATACACATAAGATCCACGCTGAGAAAAAGATGTCGCTCCTTAAACTCAAAAGTATTAGGGTCCACGACAAGATGGCGGCCACAGTAAGGCATTTTTCGGCAGAATGCGGGGTCGAAAGTCTAGATTTGGCTTACTGGCTTCTCACGCCAGTTGTAACTACAATTTTATAGTTGACTCCTAGCTATATGCAAGTAGCTTTTATAAAAATAATACACATAAGATCCACGCTGAGGAAAAAGATGTCGCTCCTTAAACTCAAAAGTATTAGGGTCCACGAGAAGATGGCGGCCATAGTAAGGCATTTTTCGGCAGAATGCGAGGGTCGAAAGTCTAGACTTTGGCTTACTGGCTTCCGACGCCAGTTGTAACTACAATTTTATGTGCTTGACTCCTAGCTATATGCAAGTAGCTTTTATAATAATAATACACATAAGATCCACGCTGAGAAAAAGATGTCGCTCCTTAAACTCAAAAGTATTAGGGTCCACGACAAGATGGCGGCCATAGTAAGGCATTTTTCGGCAGAATGCGAGGGTCGAAAGTCTAGACTTTGGCTTACTGGCTTCCTGACGCCAGTTGTAACTACAATTTTATGTGCTTGACTCCTAGCTATATGCAAGTAGCTTTTATAAAAATAATACACATAAGATCCACGCTAAGGAAAAGATGTCGCTCCTTAAACTCAAAAGTATTAAGGTCACGAGAAGATGGCGGCCATAGTAAGGCATTTTTCGGCAGAATGCGAGGGTCGAAAGTCTAGACTTTTGGCTTACTGGCTTCTCACACGCAGCCAGTAACTACAATTTTATAGTTGACTCCTAGTTATATGCAACTAGCTTTTATAAAAATAATACACATAAGACCCACGCTGAGGAAAAGATGTCGCGCTCCTTAAACTCAAAAGTATTAGGGTCCACGAGAAGATGGCGGCCATAGTAAGGCATTTTTCGGCAGAATGCGAGGGTCGAAAGTCTAGACTTTTGGCTTATTGGCTTCTCACACGCCAGTTGTAACTACAATTTTATAGTTGACTCCTAGTTATATGCAACTAGCTTTTATAAAAATAATACACATAAGATCCACGCTGAGAAAAAGATGTCGCTCCTTAAACTCAAAAGTATTAGGGTCCACGACAAGATGGCGGCCACAGTAAGGCATTTTTCGGCAGAATGCGGGGGTCGAAAGTCTAGACTTTTGGCTTACTGGCTTCTCACAGGCCAGTTGTAACTACAATTTTATGTTCTTGACTCCTAGCTATATGCAAGCAGCTGAGGAAAAGATGTCGCTCCTTAAACTCAAAAGTATTAGGTTCCATGAGAAGATGGCGGCCATAGTAAGGCATTTTTGGGAAGAATGCGAGGGTCGAAAGACTAGACTTTGGCTTACTGGCTTACCTGACGCCAGTTGTAACTACAATTTTATAGTTGACTCCTAGTTATATGCAAGTAGCTTTATATAAAATAATACACATAAGATCCACGCTAAGGAAAAGATGTCGCTCCTTAAAATCAAAAGTATTAGGGTCCACGAGAAGATGGCGGCCATAGTAAGGCATTTTTCGGCAGAATGCGAGGGTCGAAAGTCTAGACTTTTGGCTTACTGGCTTCTCACACGCCAGTTGTAACTACAATTTTATGTGCTTGACTCCTAGCTATATGCAAGTAGCTTTTATAATAATAATACACATAAGATCCACGCTGAGAAAAAGATGTCGCTCCTTAAACTCAAAAGTATTAGGGTCCACGACAAGATGGCGGCCACATAGTAAGGCATTTTTTCGGCAGAATGCGAGGGTCGAAAGTCTAGACTTTTGCTTACTGGCTTCTCCACGCCAGTTGTAACTACAATTTTATGTGCTTGACTCCTAGCTATATGCAAGTAGCTTTTATAATAATAATACACATAAGATCCACGCTGAGAAAAAGATGTCGCTCCTTAAACTCAAAAGTATTAGGGTCCACGACAAGATGGCGGCCATAGTAAGGCATTTTTCGGCAGAATGCGGGGGTCGAAAGTCTAGACTTTGGCTTACTGGCTTCTCACACGCCAGTTGTAACTACAATTTTATGTGCTTGACTCCTAGCTATATGCAAGTAGCTTTTATAATAATAATACACATAAGATCCACGCTGAGAAAAAGATGTCGCTCCTTAAACTCAAAAGTATTAGGGTCCACGACAAGATGGCGGCCATAGTAAGGCATTTTTCGGCAGAATGCGAGGGTCGAAAGTCTAGACTTTTGGCTTACTGGCTTCTCACACGCCAGTTGTAACTACAATTTATGTGCTTGACTCCTAGCTATATGCAAGTAGCTTTTATAATAATAATACACATAAGATCCACGCTGAGAAAAAGATGTCGCTCCTTAAACTCAAAAGTATTAGGGTCCACGACAAGATGGCGGCCACAGTAAGGCATTTTTCGCAGAATGCGAAGGTCGAAAGTCTAGACTTTTGGCTTACTGGCTTCTCTCACGCCAGTTGTAACTACAATTTTATAGTTGACTCCTAGCTATATGCAAGTAGCTTTTATAAAAATAATACACATAAGATCCACGCTGAGGAAAAGATGTCGCTCCTTAAAATCAAAAGTATTAGGGTCCACGAGAAGATGGCGGCCATAGTAAGGCATTTTTCGGCAGAATGCGAGGGTCGAAAGTCTAGACTTTGGCTTACTGGCTTTCCACACGCCAGTTGTAACTACAATTTTATGTGCTTGACTCCTAGCTATATGCAAGTAGCTTTTATAAATAATAATACACATAAGATCCACGCTGAGAAAAAGATGTCGCTCCTAAAACTCAAAAGTATTAGGGTCCACGACAAGATGGCGGCCATAGTAAGGCATTTTTCGGCAGAATGCGGGGGTCGAAAGTCTAGACTTTTGGCTTACTGGCTTCTCACACGCCAGTTGTAACTACAATTTTATGTGCTTGACTCCTAGCTATATGCAAGTAGCTTTTATAATAATAATACACATAAGATCCACGCTGAGAAAAAGATGTCGCTCCTTAAACTCAAAAGTATTAGGGTCCACGACAAGATGGCGGCCATAGTAAGGCATTTTTCGGCAGAATGCGGGGTCGAAAGTCTAGACTTTTGGCTTACTGGCTTCTCACACGCCAGTTGTAACTACAATTTTATGTGCTTGACTCCTAGCTATATGCAAGTAGCTTTTATAATAAATAATACACATAAGATCCACGCTGAGAAAAGATGTCGCTCCTTAAACTCAAAAGTATTAGGGTCCACGACAAGATGGCGGCCACAGTAAGGCATTTTTCGGCAGAATGCGAAGGTCGAAAGTATACTTTTGGCTTACTGGCTTCTCTCACGCCAGTTGTAACTACAATTTTATAGTTGACTCCTAGCTATATGCAAGTAGCTTTTATAATAATAATACACATAAGATCCACGCTGAGAAAAAGATGTCGCTCCTTAAACTCAAAAGTATTAGGGTCCACGACAAGATGGCGGCCATAGTAAGGCATTTTTCGGCAGAATGCAAGGGTCGAAAGTCTAGACTTTTGGCTTACTGGCTTCTCACACGCCAGTTGTAACTAGAATTTTATGTGCTTGACTCCTAGCTATATGCAAGTAGCTTTTATAATAATAATACACATAAGATCCACGCTGAGAAAAAGATGTCGCTCCTTAAACTCAAAAGTATTAGGGTCCACGACAAGATGGCGGCCACAGTAAGGCATTTTTCGGCAGAATGCGGGGGTCGAAAGTCTAGACTTTTGGCTTACTGGCTTCTCACACGCCAGTTGTAACTAGAATTTTATGTGCTTGACTCCTAGCTATATGCAAGTAGCTTTTATAATAATAATACACATAAGATCCACGCTGAGAAAAAGATGTCGCTCCTTAAACTCAAAAGTATTAGGGTCCACGACAAGATGGCGGCCATAGTAAGGCATTTTTCGGCAGAATGCGAAGGTCGAAAGTCTAGTTTGGCTTACTGGCTTCTCTCACGCCAGTTGTAACTACAATTTTATAGTTGACTCCTAGCTATATGCAAGTAGCTTTTATAAAAATAATACACATAAGATCCACGCTGAGGAAAAGATGTCGCTCCTTAAACTCAAAAAGTATTAGGGTCCACGAGAAGATGGCGGCCATAGTAAGGCATTTTTCGGCAGAATGCGAGGGTCGAAATTCTAGACTTTGGCTTACTGGCTTCCCTGACGCCAGTTGTAACTACAATTTTATGTGCTTGACTCCTAGCTATATGCAAGTAGCTTTTATAATAATAATACACATAAGATCCACGCTGAGAAAAAGATGTCGCTCCTTAAACTCAAAAGTATTAGGGTCCACGACAAGATGGCGGCCATAGTAAGGCATTTTTCGGCAGAATGCAAGGGTCGAAAGTCTAGACTTTTGGCTTACTGGCTTCTCACACGCCAGTTGTAACTACAATTTTATGTGCTTGACTCCTAGCTATATGCAAGTAGCTTTTATAATAATAATACACATAAGATCCACGCTGAGAAAAAGATGTCGCTCCTTAAACTCAAAAGTATTAGGGTCCACGACAAGATGGCGGCCATAGTAAGGCATTTTTCGGCAGAATGCGAAGGTCGAAAGTCTAGACTTTTGGCTTACTGGCTTCTCACGCCAGTTGTAACTACAATTTTATAGTTGACTCCTAGCTATATGCAAGTAGCTTTTATAAATAATAATACACATAAGATCCACGCTGAGAAAAAGATGTCGCTCCTTAAACTCAAAAGTATTAGGGTCCACGACAAGATGGCGGCCACAGTAAGGCATTTTTCGGCAGAATGCGGGGGTCGAAAGTCTAGACTTTTGCTTACTGGCTTCTCACACTGTCCAACGTTGTAACTAGAATTTATGTGCTTGACTCCTAGTATATGCAAGTAGCTTTTATAATAATAATACACATAAGATCCACGCTGAGAAAAAGATGTCGCTCCTTAAACTCAAAAGTATTAGGGT
>NW_022279738.1:0-29782 GCF_009193385.2 Nasonia vitripennis
TACGTAATATACGTTAGACATGCAAATTATTTGTCATATCGATGTATGATATACTTTAAATATCCAATCATAAGTCGAGACTTTTGATTATATTACCCCGACACGGCATTGCTTTCTCAACTGCTGCTCTGGTTTTCAGTGTCGGCCATCTTGTTTTATAAAATTTACTGCTTCTTCATTTAAGACGTAATACGTTAGACATGCAAATTATTTGTCATATCGAAGTATATGATATATACTTAAATATCCAATCATAAGTCGAGACTTTTGATTATATTACCCCGACAACGGCATTGCTTTCTCAACTGCTGCTCTGGTTTTCAGTGTCGGCCATCTTGTTTTATAAAATTTACTGCTTCTTCATTTAAGACGTAATATACGTTAGACATGCAAATTATTTGTCATATCGAAGTATGATATACTTTAAATATCCAATCATAAGTCGAGACTTTTGATTATATTACCCCGACAACGGCATTGCTTTCTCAACTGCTGCTCTGGTTTTCAGTGTCGGCCATCTTGTTTTTATAAATTTACTGCTTCTTCATTTAAGACGTATACGTTAGACATGCAAATTATTTGTCATATCGAAGTATGATATACTTTAAATATCCAATCATAAGTCGAGACTTTTGATTATATTACCCCGACCACGGCATTGCTTTCTCAACTGCTGCTCTGGTTTTCAGTGTCGGCCATCTTGTTTTATAAAATTTACTGCTTCTTCATTTAAGACGTAATATACGTTAGACATGCAAATTATTTGTCATATCGATGTATGATATACTTTAAATATCCAATCATAAGTCGAGACTTTTGATTATATTACCCCGACAACGGCATTGCTTTCTCAACTGCTGCTCGTTTTCAGTGTCGGCCATCTTGTTTTATAAAATTTACTGCTTTTCATTTAAGACGTAATATACGTTAGACATGCAAATTATTTGTCATATCGAAGTATGATATACTTTAAATATCCAATCATAAGTCGAGACTTTTGATTATATTACCCCGACCACGGCATTGCTTTCTCAACTGCTGCTCTGGTTTTCAGTGTCGGCCATCTTGTTTTATAAAATTTACTGCTTCTTCATTTAAGACGTACGTTAGACATGCAAATTATTTGTCATATCGAAGTATGATATACTTTAAATATCCAATCATAAGTCGAGACTTTTGATTATATTACCCGACCACGGCATTGCTTTCTCAACTGCTGCTCTGGTTTTCAGTGTCGGCCATCTTGTTTTATAAAATTTACTGCTTCTTCATTTAAGACGTATACGTTAGACATGCAAATTATTTGTCATATCGAAGTATGATATACTTTAAATATCCAATCATAAGTCGAGACTTTTGATTATATTACCCGACAACGGCATTGCTTTCTCAACTGCTGCTCTGTGTTATCAGTGTCGGCCATCTTTTTTATAAAATTTACTGCTTCTTCATTTAAGACGTAATATACGTTAGACATGCAAATTATTTGTCATATCGAAGTATGATATACTTTAAATATCCAATCATAAGTCGAGACTTTTGATTATATTACCCCGACAACGGCATTGCTTTCTCAACTGCTGCTCTGGTTTTCAGTGTCGGCCATCTTGTTTTATAAAATTTACTGCTTCTTCATTTAAGACGTACGTTAGACATGCAAATTATTTGTCATATCGAAGTATGATATACTTTAAATATCCAATCATAAGTCGAGACTTTTGATTATATTACCCCGACCACGGCATTGCTTTCTCAACTGCTGCTCTGGTTTTCAGTGTCGGCCATCTTGTTTTATAAAATTTACTGCTTCTTCATTTAAGACGTAATATACGTTAGACATGCAAATTATTTGTCATATCGAAGTATGATATACTTTAAATATCCAATCATAAGTCGAGACTTTTGATTATATTACCCCGACAACGGCATTGCTTTCTCAACTGCTGCTCTGGTTTTCAGTGTCGGCCATCTTGTTTTATAAAATTTACTGCTTCTTCATTTAAGACGTAATATACGTTAGACATGCAAATTATTTGTCATATCGAAGTATGATATACTTTAAATATCCAATCATAAGTCGAGACTTTTGATTATATTACCCCGACCACGGCATTGCTTTCTCAACTGCTGCTCTGGTTTTCAGTGTCGGCCATCTTGTTTTATAAAATTTACTGCTTCTTCATTTAAGACGTACGTTAGACATGCAAATTATTTGTCATATCGAAGTATGATATACTTTAAATATCCAATCATAAGTCGAGACTTTTGATTATATTACCCCGACAACGGCATTGCTTTCTCAACTGCTGCTCTGGTTTTCAGTGTCGGCCATCTTGTTTTATAAAATTTACTGCTTCTTCATTTAAGACGTACGTTAGACATGCAAATTATTTGTCATATCGAAGTATGATATACTTTAAATATCCAATCATAAGTCGAGACTTTTGATTATATTACCCCAACACGTCGCTCTTCCGATCGCATTGCTTTCTCAACTGCTGCTCTGGTTTTCAGTGTCGGCCATCTTGTTTTATAAAATTTACTGTGTCGGCCATCTTGTTTTATAAAATTTACTGCTTCTTCATTTAAGACGTAATATACGTTAGACATGCAAATTATTTGTCATATCGATGTATGATATACTTTAAATATCCAATCATAAGTCGAGACTTTTGATTATATTACCCCGACAACGGCATTGCTTTCTCAACTGCTGCTCTGGTTTTCAGTGTCGGCCATCTTGTTTTATAAAATTTACTGCTTCTTCATTTAAGACGTAATATACGTTAGACATGCAAATTATTTGTCATATCGAAGTATGATATACTTTAAATATCCAATCATAAGTCGAGACTTTTGATTATATTACCCCGACAACGGCATTGCTTTCTCAACTGCTGCTCTGGTTTTCAGTGTCGGCCATCTTGTTTTATAAAATTTACTGCTTCTTCATTTAAGACGTAATATACGTTAGACATGCAAATTATTTGTCATATCGAAGTATGATATACTTTAAATATCCAATCATAAGTCGAGACTTTTGATTATATTACCCCGACAACGGCATTGCTTTCTCAACTGCTGCTCGTGTTATCAGCGTCGGCCATCTTGTTTTATAAAATTTACTGCTTCTTCATTTAAGACGTAATACGTTAGACATGCAAATTATTTGTCATATCGAAGTATGATATACTTTAAATATCCAATCATAAGTCGAGACTTTTGATTATATTACCCCGACCACGGCATTGCTTTCTCAACTGCTGCTCTGTTTTCAGTGTCGGCCATCTTGTTTTATAAAATTTACTGCTTCTTCATTTAAGACGTAATATACGTTAGACATGCAAATTATTTGTCATATCGAAGTATGATATACTTTAAATATCCAATCATAAGTCGAGACTTTTGATTATATTACCCCGACCACGGCATTGCTTTCTCAACTGCTGCTCTGGTTTTCAGTGTCGGCCATCTTGTTTTATAAAATTTACTGCTTCTTCATTTAAGACGTACGTTAGACATGCAAATTATTTGTCATATCGAAGTATGATATACTTTAAATATCCAATCATAAGTCGAGACTTTTGATTATATTACCCCGACAACGGCATTGCTTTCTCAACTGCTGCTCTGGTTTTCAGTGTCGGCCATCTTGTTTTATAAAATTTACTGCTTCTTCATTTAAGACGTAATATACGTTAGACATGCAAATTATTTGTCATATCGAAGTATGATATACTTTAAATATCCAATCATAAGTCGAGACTTTTGATTATATTACCCCGACCACGGCATTGCTTTCTCAACTGCTGCTCTGGTTTTCAGTGTCGGCCATCTTGTTTTATAAAATTTACTGCTTCTTCATTTAAGACGTAATATACGTGAGACATGCAAATTATTTGTCATATCGAAGTATGATATACTTTAAATATCCAATCATAAGTCGAGACTTTTGATTATATTACCCCGACAACGGCATTGCTTTCTCAACTGCTGCTCTGGTTTTCAGTGTCGGCCATCTTGTTTTATAAAATTTACTGCTTCTTCATTTAAGACGTACGTTAGACATGCAAATTATTTGTCATATCGAAGTATGATATACTTTAAATATCCAATCATAAGTCGAGACTTTTGATTATATTACCCCGACCACGGCATTGCTTTCTCAACTGCTGCTCTGGTTTTCAGTGTCGGCCATCTTGTTTTATAAAATTTACTGCTTCTTCATTTAAGACGTAATATACGTTAGACATGCAAATTATTTGTCATATCGATGTATGATATACTTTAAATATCCAATCATAAGTCGAGACTTTTGATTATATTACCCCGACAACGGCATTGCTTTCTCAACTGCTGCTCTGGTTTTCAGTGTCGGCCATCTTGTTTTATAAAATTTACTGCTTCTTCATTTAAGACGTAATATACGTTAGACATGCAAATTATTTGTCATATCGAAGTATGATATACTTTAAATATCCAATCATAAGTCGAGACTTTTGATTATATTACCCCGACCACGGCATTGCTTTCTCAACTGCTGCTCTGGTTTTCAGTGTCGGCCATCTTGTTTTATAAAATTTACTGCTTCTTCATTTAAGACGTACGTTAGACATGCAAATTATTTGTCATATCGAAGTATGATATACTTTAAATATCCAATCATAAGTCGAGACTTTTGATTATATTACCCCGACACGGCATTGCTTTCTCAACTGCTGCTCTGGTTTTCAGTGTCGGCCATCTTGTTTTATAAAATTTACTGTGTCTCTCTGCTTCTTCATTTAAGACGTAATATACGTTAGACATGCAAATTATTTGTCATATCGAAGTATGATATACTTTAAATATCCAATCATAAGTCGAGACTTTTGATTATATTACCCCGACAACGGCATTGCTTTCTCAACTGCTGCTCTGGTTTTCAGTGTCGGCCATCTTGTTTTATAAAATTTACTGCTTCTTCATTTAAGACGTAATATACGTTAGACATGCAAATTATTTGTCATATCGAAGTATGATATACTTTAAATATCCAATCATAAGTCGAGACTTTTGATTATATTACCCCGACACGGCATTGCTTTCTCAACTGCTGCTCTGGTTTTCAGTGTCGGCCATCTTGTTTTATAAAATTTACTGCTTCTTCATTTAAGACGTACGTTAGACATGCAAATTATTTGTCATATCGAAGTATGATATACTTTAAATATCCAATCATAAGTCGAGACTTTTGATTATATTACCCCGACAACGGCATTGCTTTCTCAACTGCTGCTCTGGTTTTCAGTGTCGGCCATCTTGTTTTATAAAATTTACTGCTTCTTCATTTAAGACGTAATATACGTTAGACATGCAAATTATTTGTCATATCGAAGTATGATATACTTTAAATATCCAATCATAAGTCGAGACTTTTGATTATATTACCCCGACCACGGCATTGCTTTCTCAACTGCTGCTCTGGTTTTCAGTGTCGGCCATCTTGTTTTATAAAATTTACTGCTTCTTCATTTAAGACGTAATATACGTTAGACATGCAAATTATTTGTCATATCGAAGTATGATATACTTTAAATATCCAATCATAAGTCGAGACTTTTGATTATATTACCCCGACCACGGCATTGCTTTCTCAACTGCTGCTCTGGTTTTCAGTGTCGGCCATCTTGTTTTATAAAATTTACTGCTTCTTCATTTAAGACGTAATATACGTTAGACATGCAAATTATTTGTCATATCGAAGTATGATATACTTTAAATATCCAATCATAAGTCGAGACTTTTGATTATATTACCCCGACCACGGCATTGCTTTCTCAACTGCTGCTCTGGTTTTCAGTGTCGGCCATCTTGTTTTATAAAATTTACTGCTTCTTCATTTAAGACGTAATATACGTTAGACATGCAAATTATTTGTCATATCGAAGTATGATATACTTTAAATATCCAATCATAAGTCGAGACTTTTGATTATATTACCCCGACAACGGCATTGCTTTCTCAACTGCTGCTCTGGTTTTCAGTGTCGGCCATCTTGTTTTATAAAATTTACTGCTTCTTCATTTAAGACGTAATATACGTTAGACATGCAAATTATTTGTCATATCGAAGTATGATATACTTTAAATATCCAATCATAAGTCGAGACTTTTGATTATATTACCCCGACCACGGCATTGCTTTCTCAACTGCTGCTCTGGTTTTCAGTGTCGGCCATCTTGTTTTATAAAATTTACTGCTTCTTCATTTAAGACGTAATATACGTTAGACATGCAAATTATTTGTCATATCGAAGTATGATATACTTTAAATATCCAATCATAAGTCGAGACTTTTGATTATATTACCCCGACAACGGCATTGCTTTCTCAACTGCTGCTCTGGTTTTCAGTGTCGGCCATCTTGTTTTATAAAATTTACTGCTTCTTCATTTAAGACGTAATATACGTTAGACATGCAAATTATTTGTCATATCGAAGTATGATATACTTTAAATATCCAATCATAAGTCGAGACTTTTGATTATATTACCCCGACAACGGCATTGCTTTCTCAACTGCTGCTCTGGTTTTCAGTGTCGGCCATCTTGTTTTATAAAATTTACTGCTTCTTCATTTAAGACGTACGTTAGACATGCAAATTATTTGTCATATCGAAGTATGATATACTTTAAATATCCAATCATAAGTCGAGACTTTTGATTATATTACCCCGACCACGGCATTGCTTTCTCAACTGCTGCTCTGGTTTTCAGTGTCGGCCATCTTGTTTTATAAAATTTACTGCTTCTTCATTTAAGACGTACGTTAGACATGCAAATTATTTGTCATATCGAAGTATGATATACTTTAAATATCCAATCATAAGTCGAGACTTTTGATTATATTACCCCGACCACGGCATTGCTTTCTCAACTGCTGCTCTGGTTTTCAGTGTCGGCCATCTTGTTTTATAAAATTTACTGTGTCGGCCATCTTGTTTTATAAAATTTACTGCTTCTTCATTTAAGACGTAATATACGTGAGACATGCAAATTATTTGTCATATCGAAGTATGATATACTTTAAATATCCAATCATAAGTCGAGACTTTTGATTATATTACCCCGACAACGGCATTGCTTTCTCAACTGCTGCTCTGGTTTTCAGTGTCGGCCATCTTGTTTTATAAAATTTACTGCTTCTTCATTTAAGACGTAATATACGTTAGACATGCAAATTATTTGTCATATCGAAGTATGATATACTTTAAATATCCAATCATAAGTCGAGACTTTTGATTATATTACCCCGACAACGGCATTGCTTTCTCAACTGCTGCTCTGGTTTTCAGTGTCGGCCATCTTGTTTTATAAAATTTACTGCTTCTTCATTTAAGACGTAATATACGTTAGACATGCAAATTATTTGTCATATCGAAGTATGATATACTTTAAATATCCAATCATAAGTCGAGACTTTTGATTATATTACCCCGACAACGGCATTGCTTTCTCAACTGCTGCTCTGGTTTTCAGTGTCGGCCATCTTGTTTTATAAAATTTACTGCTTCTTCATTTAAGACGTAATATACGTTAGACATGCAAATTATTTGTCATATCGAAGTATGATATACTTTAAATATCCAATCATAAGTCGAGACTTTTGATTATATTACCCCGACCACGGCATTGCTTTCTCAACTGCTGCTCTGGTTTTCAGTGTCGGCCATCTTGTTTTATAAAATTTACTGCTTCTTCATTTAAGACGTAATATACGTTAGACATGCAAATTATTTGTCATATCGAAGTATGATATACTTTAAATATCCAATCATAAGTCGAGACTTTTGATTATATTACCCCGACCACGGCATTGCTTTCTCAACTGCTGCTCTGGTTTTCAGTGTCGGCCATCTTGTTTTATAAAATTTACTGCTTCTTCATTTAAGACGTAATATACGTTAGACATGCAAATTATTTGTCATATCGAAGTATGATATACTTTAAATATCCAATCATAAGTCGAGACTTTTGATTATATTACCCCGACAACGGCATTGCTTTCTCAACTGCTGCTCTGGTTTTCAGTGTCGGCCATCTTGTTTTATAAAATTTACTGCTTCTTCATTTAAGACGTACGTTAGACATGCAAATTATTTGTCATATCGAAGTATGATATACTTTAAATATCCAATCATAAGTCGAGACTTTTGATTATATTACCCCGACCACGGCATTGCTTTCTCAACTGCTGCTCTGGTTTTCAGTGTCGGCCATCTTGTTTTATAAAATTTACTGCTTCTTCATTTAAGACGTAATATACGTTAGACATGCAAATTATTTGTCATATCGAAGTATGATATACTTTAAATATCCAATCATAAGTCGAGACTTTTGATTATATTACCCCGACAACGGCATTGCTTTCTCAACTGCTGCTCTGGTTTTCAGTGTCGGCCATCTTGTTTTATAAAATTTACTGCTTCTTCATTTAAGACGTAATATACGTTAGACATGCAAATTATTTGTCATATCGAAGTATGATATACTTTAAATATCCAATCATAAGTCGAGACTTTTGATTATATTACCCCGACCACGGCATTGCTTTCTCAACTGCTGCTCTGGTTTTCAGTGTCGGCCATCTTGTTTTATAAAATTTACTGCTTCTTCATTTAAGACGTAATATACGTTAGACATGCAAATTATTTGTCATATCGAAGTATGATATACTTTAAATATCCAATCATAAGTCGAGACTTTTGATTATATTACCCCGACCACGGCATTGCTTTCTCAACTGCTGCTCTGGTTTTCAGTGTCGGCCATCTTGTTTTATAAAATTTACTGCTTCTTCATTTAAGACGTACGTTAGACATGCAAATTATTTGTCATATCGAAGTATGATATACTTTAAATATCCAATCATAAGTCGAGACTTTTGATTATATTACCCCGACCACGGCATTGCTTTCTCAACTGCTGCTCTGGTTTTCAGTGTCGGCCATCTTGTTTTATAAAATTTACTGCTTCTTCATTTAAGACGTACGTTAGACATGCAAATTATTTGTCATATCGAAGTATGATATACTTTAAATATCCAATCATAAGTCGAGACTTTTGATTATATTACCCCGACCACGGCATTGCTTTCTCAACTGCTGCTCTGGTTTTCAGTGTCGGCCATCTTGTTTTATAAAATTTACTGCTTCTTCATTTAAGACGTAATATACGTTAGACATGCAAATTATTTGTCATATCGAAGTATGATATACTTTAAATATCCAATCATAAGTCGAGACTTTTGATTATATTACCCCGACAACGGCATTGCTTTCTCAACTGCTGCTCTGGTTTTCAGTGTCGGCCATCTTGTTTTATAAAATTTACTGCTTCTTCATTTAAGACGTAATATACGTTAGACATGCAAATTATTTGTCATATCGAAGTATGATATACTTTAAATATCCAATCATAAGTCGAGACTTTTGATTATATTACCCCGACCACGGCATTGCTTTCTCAACTGCTGCTCTGGTTTTCAGTGTCGGCCATCTTGTTTTATAAAATTTACTGCTTCTTCATTTAAGACGTACGTTAGACATGCAAATTATTTGTCATATCGAAGTATGATATACTTTAAATATCCAATCATAAGTCGAGACTTTTGATTATATTACCCCGACCACGGCATTGCTTTCTCAACTGCTGCTCTGGTTTTCAGTGTCGGCCATCTTGTTTTATAAAATTTACTGCTTCTTCATTTAAGACGTACGTTAGACATGCAAATTATTTGTCATATCGAAGTATGATATACTTTAAATATCCAATCATAAGTCGAGACTTTTGATTATATTACCCCGACCACGGCATTGCTTTCTCAACTGCTGCTCTGGTTTTCAGTGTCGGCCATCTTGTTTTATAAAATTTACTGCTTCTGCTTCTTCATTTAAGACGTAATATACGTTAGACATGCAAATTATTTGTCATATCGAAGTATGATATACTTTAAATATCCAATCATAAGTCGAGACTTTTGATTATATTACCCCGACAACGGCATTGCTTTCTCAACTGCTGCTCTGGTTTTCAGTGTCGGCCATCTTGTTTTATAAAATTTACTGCTTCTTCATTTAAGACGTAATATACGTTAGACATGCAAATTATTTGTCATATCGAAGTATGATATACTTTAAATATCCAATCATAAGTCGAGACTTTTGATTATATTACCCCGACAACGGCATTGCTTTCTCAACTGCTGCTCTGGTTTTCAGTGTCGGCCATCTTGTTTTATAAAATTTACTGCTTCTTCATTTAAGACGTAATATACGTTAGACATGCAAATTATTTGTCATATCGAAGTATGATATACTTTAAATATCCAATCATAAGTCGAGACTTTTGATTATATTACCCCGACAACGGCATTGCTTTCTCAACTGCTGCTCTGGTTTTCAGTGTCGGCCATCTTGTTTTATAAAATTTACTGCTTCTTCATTTAAGACGTAATATACGTTAGACATGCAAATTATTTGTCATATCGAAGTATGATATACTTTAAATATCCAATCATAAGTCGAGACTTTTGATTATATTACCCCGACAACGGCATTGCTTTCTCAACTGCTGCTCTGGTTTTCAGTGTCGGCCATCTTGTTTTATAAAATTTACTGCTTCTTCATTTAAGACGTAATATACGTTAGACATGCAAATTATTTGTCATATCGAAGTATGATATACTTTAAATATCCAATCATAAGTCGAGACTTTTGATTATATTACCCCGACAACGGCATTGCTTTCTCAACTGCTGCTCTGGTTTTCAGTGTCGGCCATCTTGTTTTATAAAATTTACTGCTTCTTCATTTAAGACGTAATATACGTTAGACATGCAAATTATTTGTCATATCGAAGTATGATATACTTTAAATATCCAATCATAAGTCGAGACTTTTGATTATATTACCCCGACAACGGCATTGCTTTCTCAACTGCTGCTCTGGTTTTCAGTGTCGGCCATCTTGTTTTATAAAATTTACTGCTTCTTCATTTAAGACGTAATATACGTTAGACATGCAAATTATTTGTCATATCGAAGTATGATATACTTTAAATATCCAATCATAAGTCGAGACTTTTGATTATATTACCCCGACCACGGCATTGCTTTCTCAACTGCTGCTCTGGTTTTCAGTGTCGGCCATCTTGTTTTATAAAATTTACTGCTTCTTCATTTAAGACGTAATATACGTTAGACATGCAAATTATTTGTCATATCGAAGTATGATATACTTTAAATATCCAATCATAAGTCGAGACTTTTGATTATATTACCCCGACCACGGCATTGCTTTCTCAACTGCTGCTCTGGTTTTCAGTGTCGGCCATCTTGTTTTATAAAATTTACTGCTTCTTCATTTAAGACGTACGTTAGACATGCAAATTATTTGTCATATCGAAGTATGATATACTTTAAATATCCAATCATAAGTCGAGACTTTTGATTATATTACCCCAACCACGGCATTGCTTTCTCAACTGCTGCTCTGGTTTTCAGTGTCGGCCATCTTGTTTTATAAAATTTACTGTGTCGGCCATCTTGTTTTATAAAATTTACTGCTTCTTCATTTAAGACGTAATATACGTTAGACATGCAAATTATTTGTCATATCGAAGTATGATATATTTTAAATATCCAATCATAAGTCGAGACTTTTGATTATATTACCCCGACAACGGCATTGCTTTCTCAACTGCTGCTCTGGTTTTCAGTGTCGGCCATCTTGTTTTATAAAATTTACTGCTTCTTCATTTAAGACGTAATATACGTTAGACATGCAAATTATTTGTCATATCGAAGTATGATATACTTTAAATATCCAATCATAAGTCGAGACTTTTGATTATATTACCCCGACAACGGCATTGCTTTCTCAACTGCTGCTCTGGTTTTCAGTGTCGGCCATCTTGTTTTATAAAATTTACTGCTTCTTCATTTAAGACGTAATATACGTTAGACATGCAAATTATTTGTCATATCGAAGTATGATATACTTTAAATATCCAATCATAAGTCGAGACTTTTGATTATATTACCCCGACCACGGCATTGCTTTCTCAACTGCTGCTCTGGTTTTCAGTGTCGGCCATCTTGTTTTATAAAATTTACTGCTTCTTCATTTAAGACGTAATATACGTTAGACATGCAAATTATTTGTCATATCGAAGTATGATATACTTTAAATATCCAATCATAAGTCGAGACTTTTGATTATATTACCCCGACAACGGCATTGCTTTCTCAACTGCTGCTCTGGTTTTCAGTGTCGGCCATCTTGTTTTATAAAATTTACTGCTTCTTCATTTAAGACGTAATATACGTTAGACATGCAAATTATTTGTCATATCGAAGTATGATATACTTTAAATATCCAATCATAAGTCGAGACTTTTGATTATATTACCCCGACAACGGCATTGCTTTCTCAACTGCTGCTCTGGTTTTCAGTGTCGGCCATCTTGTTTTATAAAATTTACTGCTTCTTCATTTAAGACGTAATATACGTTAGACATGCAAATTATTTGTCATATCGAAGTATGATATACTTTAAATATCCAATCATAAGTCGAGACTTTTGATTATATTACCCCGACAACGGCATTGCTTTCTCAACTGCTGCTCTGGTTTTCAGTGTCGGCCATCTTGTTTTATAAAATTTACTGCTTCTTCATTTAAGACGTAATATACGTTAGACATGCAAATTATTTGTCATATCGAAGTATGATATACTTTAAATATCCAATCATAAGTCGAGACTTTTGATTATATTACCCCGACCACGGCATTGCTTTCTCAACTGCTGCTCTGGTTTTCAGTGTCGGCCATCTTGTTTTATAAAATTTACTGCTTCTTCATTTAAGACGTAATATACGTTAGACATGCAAATTATTTGTCATATCGAAGTATGATATACTTTAAATATCCAATCATAAGTCGAGACTTTTGATTATATTACCCCGACCACGGCATTGCTTTCTCAACTGCTGCTCTGGTTTTCAGTGTCGGCCATCTTGTTTTATAAAATTTACTGCTTCTTCATTTAAGACGTACGTTAGACATGCAAATTATTTGTCATATCGAAGTATGATATACTTTAAATATCCAATCATAAGTCGAGACTTTTGATTATATTACCCCGACCACGGCATTGCTTTCTCAACTGCTGCTCTGGTTTTCAGTGTCGGCCATCTTGTTTTATAAAATTTACTGCTCTTGTTTTATAAAATTTACTGCTTCTTCATTTAAGACGTAATATACGTGAGACATGCAAATTATTTGTCATATCGAAGTATGATATACTTTAAATATCCAATCATAAGTCGAGACTTTTGATTATATTACCCCGACAACGGCATTGCTTTCTCAACTGCTGCTCTGGTTTTCAGTGTCGGCCATCTTGTTTTATAAAATTTACTGCTTCTTCATTTAAGACGTAATATACGTTAGACATGCAAATTATTTGTCATATCGAAGTATGATATACTTTAAATATCCAATCATAAGTCGAGACTTTTGATTATATTACCCCGACAACGGCATTGCTTTCTCAACTGCTGCTCTGGTTTTCAGTGTCGGCCATCTTGTTTTATAAAATTTACTGCTTCTTCATTTAAGACGTACGTTAGACATGCAAATTATTTGTCATATCGAAGTATGATATACTTTAAATATCCAATCATAAGTCGAGACTTTTGATTATATTACCCCGACCACGGCATTGCTTTCTCAACTGCTGCTCTGGTTTTCAGTGTCGGCCATCTTGTTTTATAAAATTTACTGCTTCTTCATTTAAGACGTAATATACGTTAGACATGCAAATTATTTGTCATATCGAAGTATGATATACTTTAAATATCCAATCATAAGTCGAGACTTTTGATTATATTACCCCGACAACGGCATTGCTTTCTCAACTGCTGCTCTGTTTTCAGTGTCGGCCATCTTGTTTTATAAAATTTACTGCTTCTTCATTTAAGACGTAATATACGTTAGACATGCAAATTATTTGTCATATCGAAGTATGATATACTTTAAATATCCAATCATAAGTCGAGACTTTTGATTATATTACCCCGACCACGGCATTGCTTTCTCAACTGCTGCTCTGGTTTTCAGTGTCGGCCATCTTGTTTTATAAAATTTACTGCTTCTTCATTTAAGACGTACGTTAGACATGCAAATTATTTGTCATATCGAAGTATGATATACTTTAAATATCCAATCATAAGTCGAGACTTTTGATTATATTACCCCGACCACGGCATTGCTTTCTCAACTGCTGCTCTGGTTTTCAGTGTCGGCCATCTTGTTTTATAAAACTGTGTCGGCCATCTTGTTTTATAAAATTTACTGCTTCTTCATTTAAGACGTAATATACGTTAGACATGCAAATTATTTGTCATATCGAAGTATGATATACTTTAAATATCCAATCATAAGTCGAGACTTTTGATTATATTACCCCGACAACGGCATTGCTTTCTCAACTGCTGCTCTGGTTTTCAGTGTCGGCCATCTTGTTTTATAAAATTTACTGCTTCTTCATTTAAGACGTAATATACGTTAGACATGCAAATTATTTGTCATATCGAAGTATGATATACTTTAAATATCCAATCATAAGTCGAGACTTTTGATTATATTACCCCGACAACGGCATTGCTTTCTCAACTGCTGCTCTGGTTTTCAGTGTCGGCCATCTTGTTTTATAAAATTTACTGCTTCTTCATTTAAGACGTAATATACGTTAGACATGCAAATTATTTGTCATATCGAAGTATGATATACTTTAAATATCCAATCATAAGTCGAGACTTTTGATTATATTACCCCGACCACGGCATTGCTTTCTCAACTGCTGCTCTGGTTTTCAGTGTCGGCCATCTTGTTTTATAAAATTTACTGCTTCTTCATTTAAGACGTAATATACGTTAGACATGCAAATTATTTGTCATATCGAAGTATGATATACTTTAAATATCCAATCATAAGTCGAGACTTTTGATTATATTACCCCGACCACGGCATTGCTTTCTCAACTGCTGCTCTGGTTTTCAGTGTCGGCCATCTTGTTTTATAAAATTTACTGCTTCTTCATTTAAGACGTACGTTAGACATGCAAATTATTTGTCATATCGAAGTATGATATACTTTAAATATCCAATCATAAGTCGAGACTTTTGATTATATTACCCCGACCACGGCATTGCTTTCTCAACTGCTGCTCTGGTTTTCAGTGTCGGCCATCTTGTTTTATTTAATCTTGTTTTATAAAATTTACTGCTTCTTCATTTAAGACGTAATATACGTTAGACATGCAAATTATTTGTCATATCGAAGTATGATATACTTTAAATATCCAATCATAAGTCGAGACTTTTGATTATATTACCCCGACAACGGCATTGCTTTCTCAACTGCTGCTCTGGTTTTCAGTGTCGGCCATCTTGTTTTATAAAATTTACTGCTTCTTCATTTAAGACGTAATATACGTTAGACATGCAAATTATTTGTCATATCGAAGTATGATATACTTTAAATATCCAATCATAAGTCGAGACTTTTGATTATATTACCCCGACCACGGCATTGCTTTCTCAACTGCTGCTCTGGTTTTCAGTGTCGGCCATCTTGTTTTATAAAATTTACTGCTTCTTCATTTAAGACGTACGTTAGACATGCAAATTATTTGTCATATCGAAGTATGATATACTTTAAATATCCAATCATAAGTCGAGACTTTTGATTATATTACCCCGACCACGGCATTGCTTTCTCAACTGCTGCTCTGGTTTTCAGTGTCGGCCATCTTGTTTTATAAAATTTACTGCTTCTTCATTTAAGACGTAATATACGTTAGACATGCAAATTATTTGTCATATCGAAGTATGATATACTTTAAATATCCAATCATAAGTCGAGACTTTTGATTATATTACCCCGACACGGCATTGCTTTCTCAACTGCTGCTCTGGTTTTCAGTGTCGGCCATCTTGTTTTATAAAATTTACTGCTTCTTCATTTAAGACGTAATATACGTTAGACATGCAAATTATTTGTCATATCGAAGTATGATATACTTTAAATATCCAATCATAAGTCGAGACTTTTGATTATATTACCCCGACCACGGCATTGCTTTCTCAACTGCTGCTCTGGTTTTCAGTGTCGGCCATCTTGTTTTATAAAATTTACTGCTTCTTCATTTAAGACGTACGTTAGACATGCAAATTATTTGTCATATCGAAGTATGATATACTTTAAATATCCAATCATAAGTCGAGACTTTTGATTATATTACCCCGACCACGGCATTGCTTTCTCAACTGCTGCTCTGGTTTTCAGTGTCGGCCATCTTGTTTTATAAAATTTACTGCTTCTTCATTTAAGACGTACGTTAGACATGCAAATTATTTGTCATATCGAAGTATGATATACTTTAAATATCCAATCATAAGTCGAGACTTTTGATTATATTACCCCGACCACGGCATTGCTTTCTCAACTGCTGCTCTGGTTTTCAGTGTCGGCCATCTTGTTTTATAAAATTTACTGCTTCTTCATTTAAGACGTACGTTAGACATGCAAATTATTTGTCATATCGAAGTATGATATACTTTAAATATCCAATCATAAGTCGAGACTTTTGATTATATTACCCCGACCACGGCATTGCTTTCTCAACTGCTGCTCTGGTTTTCAGTGTCGGCCATCTTGTTTTATAAAATTTACTGCTTCTTCATTTAAGACGTAATATACGTTAGACATGCAAATTATTTGTCATATCGAAGTATGATATACTTTAAATATCCAATCATAAGTCGAGACTTTTGATTATATTACCCCGACCACGGCATTGCTTTCTCAACTGCTGCTCTGGTTTTCAGTGTCGGCCATCTTGTTTTATAAAATTTACTGCTTCTTCATTTAAGACGTAATATACGTTAGACATGCAAATTATTTGTCATATCGAAGTATGATATACTTTAAATATCCAATCATAAGTCGAGACTTTTGATTATATTACCCCGACCACGGCATTGCTTTCTCAACTGCTGCTCTGGTTTTCAGTGTCGGCCATCTTGTTTTATAAAATTTACTGCTTCTTCATTTAAGACGTACGTTAGACATGCAAATTATTTGTCATATCGAAGTATGATATACTTTAAATATCCAATCATAAGTCGAGACTTTTGATTATATTACCCCGACAACGGCATTGCTTTCTCAACTGCTGCTCTGGTTTTCAGTGTCGGCCATCTTGTTTTATAAAATTTACTGCTTCTTCATTTAAGACGTAATATACGTTAGACATGCAAATTATTTGTCATATCGAAGTATGATATACTTTAAATATCCAATCATAAGTCGAGACTTTTGATTATATTACCCCGACCACGGCATTGCTTTCTCAACTGCTGCTCTGGTTTTCAGTGTCGGCCATCTTGTTTTATAAAATTTACTGTGTCGGCCATCTTGTTTTATAAAATTTACTGCTTCTTCATTTAAGACGTAATATACGTTAGACATGCAAATTATTTGTCATATCGAAGTATGATATACTTTAAATATCCAATCATAAGTCGAGACTTTTGATTATATTACCCCGACAACGGCATTGCTTTCTCAACTGCTGCTCTGGTTTTCAGTGTCGGCCATCTTGTTTTATAAAATTTACTGCTTCTTCATTTAAGACGTAATATACGTTAGACATGCAAATTATTTGTCATATCGAAGTATGATATACTTTAAATATCCAATCATAAGTCGAGACTTTTGATTATATTACCCCGACAACGGCATTGCTTTCTCAACTGCTGCTCTGGTTTTCAGTGTCGGCCATCTTGTTTTATAAAATTTACTGCTTCTTCATTTAAGACGTAATATACGTTAGACATGCAAATTATTTGTCATATCGAAGTATGATATACTTTAAATATCCAATCATAAGTCTTTTGATTATATTACCCCGACCACGGCATTGCTTTCTCAACTGCTGCTCTGGTTTTCAGTGTCGGCCATCTTGTTTTATAAAATTTACTGCTTCTTCATTTAAGACGTAATATACGTTAGACATGCAAATTATTTGTCATATCGAAGTATGATATATTTTAAATATCCAATCATAAGTCGAGACTTTTGATTATATTACCCCGACAACGGCATTGCTTTCTCAACTGCTGCTCTGGTTTTCAGTGTCGGCCATCTTGTTTTATAAAATTTACTGCTTCTTCATTTAAGACGTAATATACGTTAGACATGCAAATTATTTGTCATATCGAAGTATGATATACTTTAAATATCCAATCATAAGTCGAGACTTTTGATTATATTACCCCGACCACGGCATTGCTTTCTCAACTGCTGCTCTGGTTTTCAGTGTCGGCCATCTTGTTTTATAAAATTTACTGCTTCTTCATTTAAGACGTACGTTAGACATGCAAATTATTTGTCATATCGAAGTATGATATACTTTAAATATCCAATCATAAGTCGAGACTTTTGATTATATTACCCCGACCACGGCATTGCTTTCTCAACTGCTGCTCTGGTTTTCAGTGTCGGCCATCTTGTTTTATAAAATTTACTGCTCTCTGCTTCTTCATTTAAGACGTAATATACGTTAGACATGCAAATTATTTGTCATATCGAAGTATGATATACTTTAAATATCCAATCATAAGTCGAGACTTTTGATTATATTACCCCGACAACGGCATTGCTTTCTCAACTGCTGCTCTGGTTTTCAGTGTCGGCCATCTTGTTTTATAAAATTTACTGCTTCTTCATTTAAGACGTAATATACGTTAGACATGCAAATTATTTGTCATATCGAAGTATGATATACTTTAAATATCCAATCATAAGTCGAGACTTTTGATTATATTACCCCGACAACGGCATTGCTTTCTCAACTGCTGCTCTGGTTTTCAGTGTCGGCCATCTTGTTTTATAAAATTTACTGCTTCTTCATTTAAGACGTACGTTAGACATGCAAATTATTTGTCATATCGAAGTATGATATACTTTAAATATCCAATCATAAGTCGAGACTTTTGATTATATTACCCCGACCACGGCATTGCTTTCTCAACTGCTGCTCTGGTTTTCAGTGTCGGCCATCTTGTTTTATAAAATTTACTGCTTCTTCATTTAAGACGTAATATACGTTAGACATGCAAATTATTTGTCATATCGAAGTATGATATACTTTAAATATCCAATCATAAGTCGAGACTTTTGATTATATTACCCCGACAACGGCATTGCTTTCTCAACTGCTGCTCTGGTTTTCAGTGTCGGCCATCTTGTTTTATAAAATTTACTGCTTCTTCATTTAAGACGTAATATACGTTAGACATGCAAATTATTTGTCATATCGAAGTATGATATACTTTAAATATCCAATCATAAGTCGAGACTTTTGATTATATTACCCCGACCACGGCATTGCTTTCTCAACTGCTGCTCTGGTTTTCAGTGTCGGCCATCTTGTTTTATAAAATTTACTGCTTCTTCATTTAAGACGTACGTTAGACATGCAAATTATTTGTCATATCGAAGTATGATATACTTTAAATATCCAATCATAAGTCGAGACTTTTGATTATATTACCCCGACCACGGCATTGCTTTCTCAACTGCTGCTCTGGTTTTCAGTGTCGGCCATCTTGTTTTATAAAATTTACTGCTTCTTCATTTAAGACGTAATATACGTTAGACATGCAAATTATTTGTCATATCGAAGTATGATATACTTTAAATATCCAATCATAAGTCGAGACTTTTGATTATATTACCCCGACCACGGCATTGCTTTCTCAACTGCTGCTCTGGTTTTCAGTGTCGGCCATCTTGTTTTATAAAATTTACTGCTTCTTCATTTAAGACGTACGTTAGACATGCAAATTATTTGTCATATCGAAGTATGATATACTTTAAATATCCAATCATAAGTCGAGACTTTTGATTATATTACCCCGACCACGGCATTGCTTTCTCAACTGCTGCTCTGGTTTTCAGTGTCGGCCATCTTGTTTTATAAAATTTACTGCTTCTTCATTTAAGACGTAATATACGTTAGACATGCAAATTATTTGTCATATCGAAGTATGATATACTTTAAATATCCAATCATAAGTCGAGACTTTTGATTATATTACCCCGACAACGGCATTGCTTTCTCAACTGCTGCTCTGGTTTTCAGTGTCGGCCATCTTGTTTTATAAAATTTACTGCTTCTTCATTTAAGACGTAATATACGTTAGACATGCAAATTATTTGTCATATCGAAGTATGATATACTTTAAATATCCAATCATAAGTCGAGACTTTTGATTATATTACCCCGACCACGGCATTGCTTTCTCAACTGCTGCTCTGGTTTTCAGTGTCGGCCATCTTGTTTTATAAAATTTACTGCTTCTTCATTTAAGACGTACGTTAGACATGCAAATTATTTGTCATATCGAAGTATGATATACTTTAAATATCCAATCATAAGTCGAGACTTTTGATTATATTACCCCGACCACGGCATTGCTTTCTCAACTGCTGCTCTGGTTTTCAGTGTCGGCCATCTTGTTTTATAAAATTTACTGCTTCTTCATTTAAGACGTACGTTAGACATGCAAATTATTTGTCATATCGAAGTATGATATACTTTAAATATCCAATCATAAGTCGAGACTTTTGATTATATTACCCCGACCACGGCATTGCTTTCTCAACTGCTGCTCTGGTTTTCAGTGTCGGCCATCTTGTTTTATATCTTGTTTTATAAAATTTACTGCTTCTTCATTTAAGACGTAATATACGTTAGACATGCAAATTATTTGTCATATCGAAGTATGATATACTTTAAATATCCAATCATAAGTCGAGACTTTTGATTATATTACCCCGACAACGGCATTGCTTTCTCAACTGCTGCTCTGGTTTTCAGTGTCGGCCATCTTGTTTTATAAAATTTACTGCTTCTTCATTTAAGACGTAATATACGTTAGACATGCAAATTATTTGTCATATCGAAGTATGATATACTTTAAATATCCAATCATAAGTCGAGACTTTTGATTATATTACCCCGACAACGGCATTGCTTTCTCAACTGCTGCTCTGGTTTTCAGTGTCGGCCATCTTGTTTTATAAAATTTACTGCTTCTTCATTTAAGACGTAATATACGTTAGACATGCAAATTATTTGTCATATCGAAGTATGATATACTTTAAATATCCAATCATAAGTCGAGACTTTTGATTATATTACCCCGACAACGGCATTGCTTTCTCAACTGCTGCTCTGGTTTTCAGTGTCGGCCATCTTGTTTTATAAAATTTACTGCTTCTTCATTTAAGACGTAATATACGTTAGACATGCAAATTATTTGTCATATCGAAGTATGATATACTTTAAATATCCAATCATAAGTCGAGACTTTTGATTATATTACCCCGACAACGGCATTGCTTTCTCAACTGCTGCTCTGGTTTTCAGTGTCGGCCATCTTGTTTTATAAAATTTACTGCTTCTTCATTTAAGACGTAATATACGTTAGACATGCAAATTATTTGTCATATCGAAGTATGATATACTTTAAATATCCAATCATAAGTCGAGACTTTTGATTATATTACCCCGACAACGGCATTGCTTTCTCAACTGCTGCTCTGGTTTTCAGTGTCGGCCATCTTGTTTTATAAAATTTACTGCTTCTTCATTTAAGACGTAATATACGTTAGACATGCAAATTATTTGTCATATCGAAGTATGATATACTTTAAATATCCAATCATAAGTCGAGACTTTTGATTATATTACCCCGACAACGGCATTGCTTTCTCAACTGCTGCTCTGGTTTTCAGTGTCGGCCATCTTGTTTTATAAAATTTACTGCTTCTTCATTTAAGACGTAATATACGTTAGACATGCAAATTATTTGTCATATCGAAGTATGATATACTTTAAATATCCAATCATAAGTCGAGACTTTTGATTATATTACCCCGACCACGGCATTGCTTTCTCAACTGCTGCTCTGGTTTTCAGTGTCGGCCATCTTGTTTTATAAAATTTACTGCTTCTTCATTTAAGACGTAATATACGTTAGACATGCAAATTATTTGTCATATCGAAGTATGATATACTTTAAATATCCAATCATAAGTCGAGACTTTTGATTATATTACCCCGACAACGGCATTGCTTTCTCAACTGCTGCTCTGGTTTTCAGTGTCGGCCATCTTGTTTTATAAAATTTACTGCTTCTTCATTTAAGACGTACGTTAGACATGCAAATTATTTGTCATATCGAAGTATGATATACTTTAAATATCCAATCATAAGTCGAGACTTTTGATTATATTACCCCGACCACGGCATTGCTTTCTCAACTGCTGCTCTGGTTTTCAGTGTCGGCCATCTTGTTTTATAAAATTTACTGCTTCTTCATTTAAGACGTAATATACGTTAGACATGCAAATTATTTGTCATATCGAAGTATGATATACTTTAAATATCCAATCATAAGTCGAGACTTTTGATTATATTACCCCGACAACGGCATTGCTTTCTCAACTGCTGCTCTGGTTTTCAGTGTCGGCCATCTTGTTTTATAAAATTTACTGCTTCTTCATTTAAGACGTAATATACGTTAGACATGCAAATTATTTGTCATATCGAAGTATGATATACTTTAAATATCCAATCATAAGTCGAGACTTTTGATTATATTACCCCGACAACGGCATTGCTTTCTCAACTGCTGCTCTGGTTTTCAGTGTCGGCCATCTTGTTTTATAAAATTTACTGCTTCTTCATTTAAGACGTAATATACGTTAGACATGCAAATTATTTGTCATATCGAAGTATGATATACTTTAAATATCCAATCATAAGTCGAGACTTTTGATTATATTACCCCGACAACGGCATTGCTTTCTCAACTGCTGCTCTGGTTTTCAGTGTCGGCCATCTTGTTTTATAAAATTTACTGCTTCTTCATTTAAGACGTAATATACGTTAGACATGCAAATTATTTGTCATATCGAAGTATGATATACTTTAAATATCCAATCATAAGTCGAGACTTTTGATTATATTACCCCGACAACGGCATTGCTTTCTCAACTGCTGCTCTGGTTTTCAGTGTCGGCCATCTTGTTTTATAAAATTTACTGCTTCTTCATTTAAGACGTAATATACGTTAGACATGCAAATTATTTGTCATATCGAAGTATGATATACTTTAAATATCCAATCATAAGTCGAGACTTTTGATTATATTACCCCGACAACGGCATTGCTTTCTCAACTGCTGCTCTGGTTTTCAGTGTCGGCCATCTTGTTTTATAAAATTTACTGCTTCTTCATTTAAGACGTAATATACGTTAGACATGCAAATTATTTGTCATATCGAAGTATGATATACTTTAAATATCCAATCATAAGTCGAGACTTTTGATTATATTACCCCGACCACGGCATTGCTTTCTCAACTGCTGCTCTGGTTTTCAGTGTCGGCCATCTTGTTTTATAAAATTTACTGCTTCTTCATTTAAGACGTAATATACGTTAGACATGCAAATTATTTGTCATATCGAAGTATGATATACTTTAAATATCCAATCATAAGTCGAGACTTTTGATTATATTACCCCGACCACGGCATTGCTTTCTCAACTGCTGCTCTGGTTTTCAGTGTCGGCCATCTTGTTTTATAAAATTTACTGCTTCTTCATTTAAGACGTAATATACGTTAGACATGCAAATTATTTGTCATATCGAAGTATGATATACTTTAAATATCCAATCATAAGTCGAGACTTTTGATTATATTACCCCGACAACGGCATTGCTTTCTCAACTGCTGCTCTGGTTTTCAGTGTCGGCCATCTTGTTTTATAAAATTTACTGCTTCTTCATTTAAGACGTACGTTAGACATGCAAATTATTTGTCATATCGAAGTATGATATACTTTAAATATCCAATCATAAGTCGAGACTTTTGATTATATTACCCCAACCACGGCATTGCTTTCTCAACTGCTGCTCTGGTTTTCAGTGTCGGCCATCTTGTTTTATAAAATTTACTGTGTCGGCCATCTTGTTTATAAAATTTACTGCTTCTTCATTTAAGACGTAATATACGTGAGACATGCAAATTATTTGTCATATCGATGTATGATATACTTTAAATATCCAATCATAAGTCGAGACTTTTGATTATATTACCCCGACAACGGCATTGCTTTCTCAACTGCTGCTCTGGTTTTCAGTGTCGGCCATCTTGTTTTATAAAATTTACTGCTTCTTCATTTAAGACGTAATATACGTTAGACATGCAAATTATTTGTCATATCGAAGTATGATATACTTTAAATATCCAATCATAAGTCGAGACTTTTGATTATATTACCCCGACAACGGCATTGCTTTCTCAACTGCTGCTCTGGTTTTCAGTGTCGGCCATCTTGTTTTATAAAATTTACTGCTTCTTCATTTAAGACGTATACGTTAGACATGCAAATTATTTGTCATATCGAAGTATGATATACTTTAAATATCCAATCATAAGTCGAGACTTTTGATTATATTACCCCGACCACGGCATTGCTTTCTCAACTGCTGCTCTGGTTTTCAGTGTCGGCCATCTTGTTTTATAAAATTTACTGCTTCTTCATTTAAGACGTAATATACGTTAGACATGCAAATTATTTGTCATATCGAAGTATGATATACTTTAAATATCCAATCATAAGTCGAGACTTTTGATTATATTACCCCGACAACGGCATTGCTTTCTCAACTGCTGCTCTGGTTTTCAGTGTCGGCCATCTTGTTTTATAAAATTTACTGCTTCTTCATTTAAGACGTAATATACGTTAGACATGCAAATTATTTGTCATATCGAAGTATGATATACTTTAAATATCCAATCATAAGTCGAGACTTTTGATTATATTACCCCGACCACGGCATTGCTTTCTCAACTGCTGCTCTGGTTTTCAGTGTCGGCCATCTTGTTTTATAAAATTTACTGCTTCTTCATTTAAGACGTAATATACGTTAGACATGCAAATTATTTGTCATATCGAAGTATGATATACTTTAAATATCCAATCATAAGTCGAGACTTTTGATTATATTACCCCGACCACGGCATTGCTTTCTCAACTGCTGCTCTGGTTTTCAGTGTCGGCCATCTTGTTTTATAAAATTTACTGCTTCTTCATTTAAGACGTAATATACGTTAGACATGCAAATTATTTGTCATATCGAAGTATGATATACTTTAAATATCCAATCATAAGTCGAGACTTTTGATTATATTACCCCGACAACGGCATTGCTTTCTCAACTGCTGCTCTGGTTTTCAGTGTCGGCCATCTTGTTTTATAAAATTTACTGCTTCTTCATTTAAGACGTAATATACGTTAGACATGCAAATTATTTGTCATATCGAAGTATGATATACTTTAAATATCCAATCATAAGTCGAGACTTTTGATTATATTACCCCGACAACGGCATTGCTTTCTCAACTGCTGCTCTGGTTTTCAGTGTCGGCCATCTTGTTTTATAAAATTTACTGCTTCTTCATTTAAGACGTAATATACGTTAGACATGCAAATTATTTGTCATATCGAAGTATGATATACTTTAAATATCCAATCATAAGTCGAGACTTTTGATTATATTACCCCGACCACGGCATTGCTTTCTCAACTGCTGCTCTGGTTTTCAGTGTCGGCCATCTTGTTTTATAAAATTTACTGCTTCTTCATTTAAGACGTAATATACGTTAGACATGCAAATTATTTGTCATATCGAAGTATGATATACTTTAAATATCCAATCATAAGTCGAGACTTTTGATTATATTACCCCGACAACGGCATTGCTTTCTCAACTGCTGCTCTGGTTTTCAGTGTCGGCCATCTTGTTTTATAAAATTTACTGCTTCTTCATTTAAGACGTAATATACGTTAGACATGCAAATTATTTGTCATATCGAAGTATGATATACTTTAAATATCCAATCATAAGTCGAGACTTTTGATTATATTACCCCGACCACGGCATTGCTTTCTCAACTGCTGCTCTGGTTTTCAGTGTCGGCCATCTTGTTTTATAAAATTTACTGCTTCTTCATTTAAGACGTACGTTAGACATGCAAATTATTTGTCATATCGAAGTATGATATACTTTAAATATCCAATCATAAGTCGAGACTTTTGATTATATTACCCCGACCACGGCATTGCTTTCTCAACTGCTGCTCTGGTTTTCAGTGTCGGCCATCTTGTTTTATAAAATTTACTGCTTCTTCTTCATTTAAGACGTAATATACGTTAGACATGCAAATTATTTGTCATATCGAAGTATGATATACTTTAAATATCCAATCATAAGTCGAGACTTTTGATTATATTACCCCGACAACGGCATTGCTTTCTCAACTGCTGCTCTGGTTTTCAGTGTCGGCCATCTTGTTTTATAAAATTTACTGCTTCTTCATTTAAGACGTAATATACGTTAGACATGCAAATTATTTGTCATATCGAAGTATGATATACTTTAAATATCCAATCATAAGTCGAGACTTTTGATTATATTACCCCGACAACGGCATTGCTTTCTCAACTGCTGCTCTGGTTTTCAGTGTCGGCCATCTTGTTTTATAAAATTTACTGCTTCTTCATTTAAGACGTAATATACGTTAGACATGCAAATTATTTGTCATATCGAAGTATGATATACTTTAAATATCCAATCATAAGTCGAGACTTTTGATTATATTACCCCGACAACGGCATTGCTTTCTCAACTGCTGCTCTGGTTTTCAGTGTCGGCCATCTTGTTTTATAAAATTTACTGCTTCTTCATTTAAGACGTAATATACGTTAGACATGCAAATTATTTGTCATATCGATGTATGATATACTTTAAATATCCAATCATAAGTCGAGACTTTTGATTATATTACCCCGACAACGGCATTGCTTTCTCAACTGCTGCTCTGGTTTTCAGTGTCGGCCATCTTGTTTTTATAAAATTTACTGCTTCTTCATTTAAGACGTAATATACGTTAGACATGCAAATTATTTGTCATATCGAAGTATGATATACTTTAAATATCCAATCATAAGTCGAGACTTTTGATTATATTACCCCGACACGGCATTGCTTTCTCAACTGCTGCTCTGGTTTTCAGTGTCGGCCATCTTGTTTTATAAAATTTACTGCTTCTTCATTTAAGACGTAATATACGTTAGACATGCAAATTATTTGTCATATCGAAGTATGATATACTTTAAATATCCAATCATAAGTCGAGACTTTTGATTATATTACCCCGACCACGGCATTGCTTTCTCAACTGCTGCTCGGTTTTCAGTGTCGGCCATCTTGTTTTATAAAATTTACTGCTTCTTCATTTAAGACGTAATATACGTTAGACATGCAAATTATTTGTCATATCGAATGTATGATATACTTTAAATATCCAATCATAAGTCGAGACTTTTGATTATATTACCCCGACAACGGCATTGCTTTCTCAACTGCTGCTCTGGTTTTCAGTGTCGGCCATCTTGTTTTATAAAATTTACTGCTTCTTCATTTAAGACGTAATATACGTTAGACATGCAAATTATTTGTCATATCGAAGTATGATATACTTTAAATATCCAATCATAAGTCGAGACTTTTGATTATATTACCCGACAACGGCATTGCTTTCTCAACTGCTGCTCTGGTTTTCAGTGTCGGCCATCTTGTTTTATAAAATTTACTGCTTCTTCATTTAAGACGTACGTTAGACATGCAAATTATTTGTCATATCGAAGTATGATATACTTTAAATATCCAATCATAAGTCGAGACTTTTGATTATATTACCCCGACCACGGCATTGCTTTCTCAACTGCTGCTCTGGTTTTCAGTGTCGGCCATCTTGTTTTATAAAATTTACTGCTTCTTCATTTAAGACGTAATATACGTTAGACATGCAAATTATTTGTCATATCGAAGTATGATATACTTTAAATATCCAATCATAAGTCGAGACTTTTGATTATATTACCCGACAACGGCATTGCTTTCTCAACTGCTGCTCTGGTTTTCAGTGTCGGCCATCTTGTTTTATAAAATTTACTGTGTCGGCCATCTTGTTTTATAAAATTTACTGCTTCTTCATTTAAGACGTAATATACGTTAGACATGCAAATTATTTGTCATATCGAGTATGATATACTTTAAATATCCAATCATAAGTCGAGACTTTTGATTATATTACCCCGACCACGGCATTGCTTTCTCAACTGCTGCTCTGGTTTTCAGTGTCGGCCATCTTGTTTTATAAAATTTACTGCTTCTTCATTTAAGACGTAATATACGTTAGACATGCAAATTATTTGTCATATCGATGTATGATATACTTTAAATATCCAATCATAAGTCGAGACTTTTGATTATATTACCCCGACCACGGCATTGCTTTCTCAACTGCTGCTCTGTTTTCAGTGTCGGCATCTTGTTTTATAAAATTTACTGCTTTATCATTTAAGACGTAATATACGTTAGACATGCAAATTATTTGTCATATCGAAGTATGATATACTTTAAATATCCAATCATAAGTCGAGACTTTTGATTATATTACCCCGACAACGGCATTGCTTTCTCAACTGCTGCTCTGGTTTTCAGTGTCGGCCATCTTGTTTTATAAAATTTACTGCTTCTTCATTTAAGACGTACGTTAGACATGCAAATTATTTGTCATATCGAAGTATGATATACTTTAAATATCCAATCATAAGTCGAGACTTTTGATTATATTACCCCGACCACGGCATTGCTTTCTCAACTGCTGCTCTGGTTTTCAGTGTCGGCCATCTTGTTTTATAAAATTTACTGCTTCTTCATTTAAAAGACTACGTTAGACATGCAAATTATTTGTCATATCGAAGTATGATATACTTTAAATATCCAATCATAAGTCGAGACTTTTGATTATATTACCCCGACCACGGCATTGCTTTCTCAACTGCTGCTCTGCTGTTTTTCAGTGTCGGCCATCTTGTTTTATAAAATTTACTGCTTCTTCATTTAAGACGTAATATACGTTAGACATGCAAATTATTTGTCATATCGATGTATGATATACTTTAAATATCCAATCATAAGTCGAGACTTTTTGATTATATTACCCGACAACGCATTGCTTACTCAACTGCTGCTCTGGTTTTCAGTGTCGGCCATCTTGTTTTATAAAATTTACTGTGTCGGCCATCTTGTTTTATAAAATTTACTGCTTCTTCATTTAAGACGTAATATACGTTAGACATGCAAATTATTTGTCATATCGAAGTATGATATATTTTAAATATCCAATCATAAGTCGAGACTTTTGATTATATTACCCCGACCACGGCATTGCTTTCTCAACTGCTGCTCGTGTTTTCAGTGTCGGCCATCTTGTTTTATAAAATTTACTGCTTCTTCATTTAAGACGTAATATACGTTAGACATGCAAATTATTTGTCATATCGAAGTATGATATACTTTAAATATCCAATCATAAGTCGAGACTTTTGATTATATTACCCGACAACGGCATTGCTTTCTCAACTGCTGCTCTGGTTTTCAGTGTCGGCCATCTTGTTTTATAAAATTACTGCTTCTTCATTTAAGACGTACGTTAGACATGCAAATTATTTGTCATATCGAATAT
>NW_022279739.1:0-29530 GCF_009193385.2 Nasonia vitripennis
CTCTTGTTTTATAAAATTTACTGCTTTCATTTAAGACGTAATACGTTAGACATGCAAATTATTTGTCATATCGATGTATGATATACTTTAAATATCCAATCATAAGTCGAGACTTTTGATTATATTACCCCGACCACGGCATTGCTTTCTCAACTGCTGCTCTGGTTTTCAGTGTCGGCCATCTTGTTTTATAAAATTTACTGCTTCTTCATTTAAGACGTAATATACGTTAGACATGCAAATTATTTGTCATATCGATGTATGATATACTTTAAATATCCAATCATAAGTCGAGACTTTTGATTATATTACCCCGACACGGCATTGCTTTCTCAACTGCTGCTCTGGTTTTCAGTGTCGGCCATCTTGTTTTATAAAATTTACTGCTTCTTCATTTAAGACGTAATATACGTTAGACATGCAAATTATTTGTCATATCGAGTATGATATACTTTAAATATCCAATCATAAGTCGAGACTTTTGATTATATTACCCCGACAACGGCATTGCTTTCTCAACTGCTGCTCTGGTTTTCAGTGTCGGCCATCTTGTTTTATAAAATTTACTGCTTCTTCATTTAAGACGTATATACGTTAGACATGCAAATTATTTGTCATATCGAAGTATGATATACTTTAAATATCCAATCATAAGTCGAGACTTTTGATTATATTACCCCGACACGGCATTGCTTTCTCAACTGCTGCTCTGGTTTTCAGTGTCGGCCATCTTGTTTTATAAAATTTACTGCTTCTTCATTTAAGACGTAATACGTTAGACATGCAAATTATTTGTCATATCGAAGTATGATATACTTTAAATATCCAATCATAAGTCGAGACTTTTGATTATATTACCCCGACCACGGCATTGCTTTCTCAACTGCTGCTCTGGTTTTCAGTGTCGGCCATCTTGTTTTATAAAATTTACTGCTTCTTCATTTAAGACGTAATATACGTTAGACATGCAAATTATTTGTCATATCGAAGTATGATATACTTTAAATATCCAATCATAAGTCGAGACTTTTGATTATATTACCCCGACACGGCATTGCTTTCTCAACTGCTGCTCTGGTTTTCAGTGTCGGCCATCTTGTTTTATAAAATTTACTGCTTCTTCATTTAAGACGTATACGTTAGACATGCAAATTATTTGTCATATCGAAGTATGATATACTTTAAATATCCAATCATAAGTCGAGACTTTTGATTATATTACCCCACCACGGCATTGCTTTCTCAACTGCTGCTCTGGTTTTCAGTGTCGGCCATCTTGTTTTATAAAATTTACTGCTTCTTCATTTAAGACGTAATATACGTTAGACATGCAAATTATTTGTCATATCGAGTATGATATACTTTAAATATCCAATCATAATCGAGACTTTTGATTATATTACCCCGACAACGGCATTGCTTTCTCAACTGCTGCTCTGGTTTTCAGTGTCGGCCATCTTGTTTTATAAAATTTACTGCTTCTTCATTTAAGACGTAATATACGTTAGACATGCAAATTATTTGTCATATCGAAGTATGATATACTTTAAATATCCAATCATAAGTCGAGACTTTTGATTATATTACCCCGACCACGGCATTGCTTTCTCAACTGCTGCTCTGGTTTTCAGTGTCGGCCATCTTGTTTTATAAAATTTACTGCTTCTTCATTTAAGACGTAATACGTTAGACATGCAAATTATTTGTCATATCGAAGTATGATATACTTTAAATATCCAATCATAAGTCGAGACTTTTGATTATATTACCCCGACAACGGCATTGCTTTCTCAACTGCTGCTCTGGTTTTCAGTGTCGGCCATCTTGTTTTATAAAATTTACTGCTTCTTCATTTAAGACGTTACGTTAGACATGCAAATTATTTGTCATATCGAAGTATGATATACTTTAAATATCCAATCATAAGTCGAGACTTTTGATTATATTACCCCGACCACGGCATTGCTTTCTCAACTGCTGCTCTGGTTTTCAGTGTCGGCCATCTTGTTTTATAAAATTTACTGCTTCTTCATTTAAGACGTAACGTTAGACATGCAAATTATTTGTCATATCGAAGTATGATATACTTTAAATATCCAATCATAAGTCGAGACTTTTGATTATATTACCCCAACCACGGCATTGCTTTCTCAACTGCTGCTCTGGTTTTCAGTGTCGGCCATCTTGTTTTATAAAATTTACTGCTTCTTCATTTAAGACGTAATATACGTTAGACATGCAAATTATTTGTCATATCGAGTATGATATACTTTAAATATCCAATCATAAGTCGAGACTTTTGATTATATTACCCCGACAACGGCATTGCTTTCTCAACTGCTGCTCTGGTTTTCAGTGTCGGCCATCTTGTTTTATAAAATTTACTGCTTCTTCATTTAAGACGTAATATACGTTAGACATGCAAATTATTTGTCATATCGAAGTATGATATACTTTAAATATCCAATCATAAGTCGAGACTTTTGATTATATTACCCCGACACGGCATTGCTTTCTCAACTGCTGCTCTGGTTTTCAGTGTCGGCCATCTTGTTTTATAAAATTTACTGCTTCTTCATTTAAGACGTAATACGTTAGACATGCAAATTATTTGTCATATCGAAGTATGATATACTTTAAATATCCAATCATAAGTCGAGACTTTTGATTATATTACCCCGACAACGGCATTGCTTTCTCAACTGCTGCTCTGGTTTTCAGTGTCGGCCATCTTGTTTTATAAAATTTACTGCTTCTTCATTTAAGACGTAATACGTTAGACATGCAAATTATTTGTCATATCGAAGTATGATATACTTTAAATATCCAATCATAAGTCGAGACTTTTGATTATATTACCCCGACCACGGCATTGCTTTCTCAACTGCTGCTCTGGTTTTCAGTGTCGGCCATCTTGTTTTATAAAATTTACTGCTTCTTCATTTAAGACGTAATATACGTTAGACATGCAAATTATTTGTCATATCGAGTATGATATACTTTAAATATCCAATCATAAGTCGAGACTTTTGATTATATTACCCCGACAACGGCATTGCTTTCTCAACTGCTGCTCTGGTTTTCAGTGTCGGCCATCTTGTTTTATAAAATTTACTGCTTCTTCATTTAAGACGTAATACGTTAGACATGCAAATTATTTGTCATATCGAAGTATGATATACTTTAAATATCCAATCATAAGTCGAGACTTTTGATTATATTACCCCAACCACGGCATTGCTTTCTCAACTGCTGCTCTGGTTTTCAGTGTCGGCCATCTTGTTTTATAAAATTTACTGCTTCTTCATTTAAGACGTTACGTTAGACATGCAAATTATTTGTCATATCGAAGTATGATATACTTTAAATATCCAATCATAAGTCGAGACTTTTGATTATATTACCCCGACACGGCATTGCTTTCTCAACTGCTGCTCTGGTTTTCAGTGTCGGCCATCTTGTTTTATAAAATTTACTGCTTCTTCATTTAAGACGTATACGTTAGACATGCAAATTATTTGTCATATCGAAGTATGATATACTTTAAATATCCAATCATAAGTCGAGACTTTTGATTATATTACCCCGACCACGGCATTGCTTTCTCAACTGCTGCTCTGGTTTTCAGTGTCGGCCATCTTGTTTTATAAAATTTACTGCTTCTTCATTTAAGACGTAATATACGTTAGACATGCAAATTATTTGTCATATCGAGTATGATATACTTTAAATATCCAATCATAAGTCGAGACTTTTGATTATATTACCCCGACAACGGCATTGCTTTCTCAACTGCTGCTCTGGTTTTCAGTGTCGGCCATCTTGTTTTATAAAATTTACTGCTTCTTCATTTAAGACGTAATATACGTTAGACATGCAAATTATTTGTCATATCGAAGTATGATATACTTTAAATATCCAATCATAAGTCGAGACTTTTGATTATATTACCCCGACACGGCATTGCTTTCTCAACTGCTGCTCTGGTTTTCAGTGTCGGCCATCTTGTTTTATAAAATTTACTGCTTCTTCATTTAAGACGTAATATACGTTAGACATGCAAATTATTTGTCATATCGAAGTATGATATACTTTAAATATCCAATCATAAGTCGAGACTTTTGATTATATTACCCCGACCACGGCATTGCTTTCTCAACTGCTGCTCTGGTTTTCAGTGTCGGCCATCTTGTTTTATAAAATTTACTGCTTCTTCATTTAAGACGTATACGTTAGACATGCAAATTATTTGTCATATCGAAGTATGATATACTTTAAATATCCAATCATAAGTCGAGACTTTTGATTATATTACCCCGACACGGCATTGCTTTCTCAACTGCTGCTCTGGTTTTCAGTGTCGGCCATCTTGTTTTATAAAATTTACTGCTTCTTCATTTAAGACGTAATACGTTAGACATGCAAATTATTTGTCATATCGAAGTATGATATACTTTAAATATCCAATCATAAGTCGAGACTTTTGATTATATTACCCCGACACGGCATTGCTTTCTCAACTGCTGCTCTGGTTTTCAGTGTCGGCCATCTTGTTTTATAAAATTTACTGCTTCTTCATTTAAGACGTAATATACGTTAGACATGCAAATTATTTGTCATATCGAAGTATGATATACTTTAAATATCCAATCATAAGTCGAGACTTTTGATTATATTACCCCGACACGGCATTGCTTTCTCAACTGCTGCTCTGGTTTTCAGTGTCGGCCATCTTGTTTTATAAAATTTACTGCTTCTTCATTTAAGACGTACGTTAGACATGCAAATTATTTGTCATATCGAAGTATGATATACTTTAAATATCCAATCATAAGTCGAGACTTTTGATTATATTACCCCGACACGGCATTGCTTTCTCAACTGCTGCTCTGGTTTTCAGTGTCGGCCATCTTGTTTTATAAAATTTACTGCTTCTTCATTTAAGACGTAACGTTAGACATGCAAATTATTTGTCATATCGAAGTATGATATACTTTAAATATCCAATCATAAGTCGAGACTTTTGATTATATTACCCCGACACGGCATTGCTTTCTCAACTGCTGCTCTGGTTTTCAGTGTCGGCCATCTTGTTTTATAAAATTTACTGCTTCTTCATTTAAGACGTAATACGTTAGACATGCAAATTATTTGTCATATCGAAGTATGATATACTTTAAATATCCAATCATAAGTCGAGACTTTTGATTATATTACCCCGACCACGGCATTGCTTTCTCAACTGCTGCTCTGGTTTTCAGTGTCGGCCATCTTGTTTTATAAAATTTACTGCTTCTTCATTTAAGACGTAATACGTTAGACATGCAAATTATTTGTCATATCGAAGTATGATATACTTTAAATATCCAATCATAAGTCGAGACTTTTGATTATATTACCCCGACACGGCATTGCTTTCTCAACTGCTGCTCTGGTTTTCAGTGTCGGCCATCTTGTTTTATAAAATTTACTGCTTCTTCATTTAAGACGTAATACGTTAGACATGCAAATTATTTGTCATATCGAAGTATGATATACTTTAAATATCCAATCATAAGTCGAGACTTTTGATTATATTACCCCGACACGGCATTGCTTTCTCAACTGCTGCTCTGGTTTTCAGTGTCGGCCATCTTGTTTTATAAAATTTACTGCTTCTTCATTTAAGACGTATACGTTAGACATGCAAATTATTTGTCATATCGAAGTATGATATACTTTAAATATCCAATCATAAGTCGAGACTTTTGATTATATTACCCCGACACGGCATTGCTTTCTCAACTGCTGCTCTGGTTTTCAGTGTCGGCCATCTTGTTTTATAAAATTTACTGCTTCTTCATTTAAGACGTAATACGTTAGACATGCAAATTATTTGTCATATCGAAGTATGATATACTTTAAATATCCAATCATAAGTCGAGACTTTTGATTATATTACCCCGACAACGGCATTGCTTTCTCAACTGCTGCTCTGGTTTTCAGTGTCGGCCATCTTGTTTTATAAAATTTACTGCTTCTTCATTTAAGACGTAATATACGTTAGACATGCAAATTATTTGTCATATCGAAGTATGATATACTTTAAATATCCAATCATAAGTCGAGACTTTTGATTATATTACCCCGACACGGCATTGCTTTCTCAACTGCTGCTCTGGTTTTCAGTGTCGGCCATCTTGTTTTATAAAATTTACTGCTTCTTCATTTAAGACGTAATACGTTAGACATGCAAATTATTTGTCATATCGAAGTATGATATACTTTAAATATCCAATCATAAGTCGAGACTTTTGATTATATTACCCCGACACGGCATTGCTTTCTCAACTGCTGCTCTGGTTTTCAGTGTCGGCCATCTTGTTTTATAAAATTTACTGCTTCTTCATTTAAGACGTATACGTTAGACATGCAAATTATTTGTCATATCGAAGTATGATATACTTTAAATATCCAATCATAAGTCGAGACTTTTGATTATATTACCCCGACCACGGCATTGCTTTCTCAACTGCTGCTCTGGTTTTCAGTGTCGGCCATCTTGTTTTATAAAATTTACTGCTTCTTCATTTAAGACGTACGTTAGACATGCAAATTATTTGTCATATCGAAGTATGATATACTTTAAATATCCAATCATAAGTCGAGACTTTTGATTATATTACCCCGACACGGCATTGCTTTCTCAACTGCTGCTCTGGTTTTCAGTGTCGGCCATCTTGTTTTATAAAATTTACTGCTTCTTCATTTAAGACGTAATATACGTTAGACATGCAAATTATTTGTCATATCGAAGTATGATATACTTTAAATATCCAATCATAAGTCGAGACTTTTGATTATATTACCCCGACAACGGCATTGCTTTCTCAACTGCTGCTCTGGTTTTCAGTGTCGGCCATCTTGTTTTATAAAATTTACTGCTTCTTCATTTAAGACGTATATACGTTAGACATGCAAATTATTTGTCATATCGAAGTATGATATACTTTAAATATCCAATCATAAGTCGAGACTTTTGATTATATTACCCCGACCACGGCATTGCTTTCTCAACTGCTGCTCTGGTTTTCAGTGTCGGCCATCTTGTTTTATAAAATTTACTGCTTCTTCATTTAAGACGTAATATACGTTAGACATGCAAATTATTTGTCATATCGAAGTATGATATACTTTAAATATCCAATCATAAGTCGAGACTTTTGATTATATTACCCCGACACGGCATTGCTTTCTCAACTGCTGCTCTGGTTTTCAGTGTCGGCCATCTTGTTTTATAAAATTTACTGCTTCTTCATTTAAGACGTAATACGTTAGACATGCAAATTATTTGTCATATCGAAGTATGATATACTTTAAATATCCAATCATAAGTCGAGACTTTTGATTATATTACCCCGACACGGCATTGCTTTCTCAACTGCTGCTCTGGTTTTCAGTGTCGGCCATCTTGTTTTATAAAATTTACTGCTTCTTCATTTAAGACGTAATATACGTTAGACATGCAAATTATTTGTCATATCGAAGTATGATATACTTTAAATATCCAATCATAAGTCGAGACTTTTGATTATATTACCCCGACACGGCATTGCTTTCTCAACTGCTGCTCTGGTTTTCAGTGTCGGCCATCTTGTTTTATAAAATTTACTGCTTCTTCATTTAAGACGTAATACGTTAGACATGCAAATTATTTGTCATATCGAAGTATGATATACTTTAAATATCCAATCATAAGTCGAGACTTTTGATTATATTACCCCGACCACGGCATTGCTTTCTCAACTGCTGCTCTGGTTTTCAGTGTCGGCCATCTTGTTTTATAAAATTTACTGCTTCTTCATTTAAGACGTAATACGTTAGACATGCAAATTATTTGTCATATCGAAGTATGATATACTTTAAATATCCAATCATAAGTCGAGACTTTTGATTATATTACCCCGACAACGGCATTGCTTTCTCAACTGCTGCTCTGGTTTTCAGTGTCGGCCATCTTGTTTTATAAAATTTACTGCTTCTTCATTTAAGACGTAACGTTAGACATGCAAATTATTTGTCATATCGAAGTATGATATACTTTAAATATCCAATCATAAGTCGAGACTTTTGATTATATTACCCCGACACGGCATTGCTTTCTCAACTGCTGCTCTGGTTTTCAGTGTCGGCCATCTTGTTTTATAAAATTTACTGCTTCTTCATTTAAGACGTAATACGTTAGACATGCAAATTATTTGTCATATCGAAGTATGATATACTTTAAATATCCAATCATAAGTCGAGACTTTTGATTATATTACCCCGACCACGGCATTGCTTTCTCAACTGCTGCTCTGGTTTTCAGTGTCGGCCATCTTGTTTTATAAAATTTACTGCTTCTTCATTTAAGACGTAACGTTAGACATGCAAATTATTTGTCATATCGAAGTATGATATACTTTAAATATCCAATCATAAGTCGAGACTTTTGATTATATTACCCCGACCACGGCATTGCTTTCTCAACTGCTGCTCTGGTTTTCAGTGTCGGCCATCTTGTTTTATAAAATTTACTGCTTCTTCATTTAAGACGTAATACGTTAGACATGCAAATTATTTGTCATATCGAAGTATGATATACTTTAAATATCCAATCATAAGTCGAGACTTTTGATTATATTACCCCGACACGGCATTGCTTTCTCAACTGCTGCTCTGGTTTTCAGTGTCGGCCATCTTGTTTTATAAAATTTACTGCTTCTTCATTTAAGACGTAATATACGTTAGACATGCAAATTATTTGTCATATCGAAGTATGATATACTTTAAATATCCAATCATAAGTCGAGACTTTTGATTATATTACCCCGACACGGCATTGCTTTCTCAACTGCTGCTCTGGTTTTCAGTGTCGGCCATCTTGTTTTATAAAATTTACTGCTTCTTCATTTAAGACGTAACGTTAGACATGCAAATTATTTGTCATATCGAAGTATGATATACTTTAAATATCCAATCATAAGTCGAGACTTTTGATTATATTACCCCGACACGGCATTGCTTTCTCAACTGCTGCTCTGGTTTTCAGTGTCGGCCATCTTGTTTTATAAAATTTACTGCTTCTTCATTTAAGACGTATACGTTAGACATGCAAATTATTTGTCATATCGAAGTATGATATACTTTAAATATCCAATCATAAGTCGAGACTTTTGATTATATTACCCCGACACGGCATTGCTTTCTCAACTGCTGCTCTGGTTTTCAGTGTCGGCCATCTTGTTTTATAAAATTTACTGCTTCTTCATTTAAGACGTAACGTTAGACATGCAAATTATTTGTCATATCGAAGTATGATATACTTTAAATATCCAATCATAAGTCGAGACTTTTGATTATATTACCCCGACACGGCATTGCTTTCTCAACTGCTGCTCTGGTTTTCAGTGTCGGCCATCTTGTTTTATAAAATTTACTGCTTCTTCATTTAAGACGTATACGTTAGACATGCAAATTATTTGTCATATCGAAGTATGATATACTTTAAATATCCAATCATAAGTCGAGACTTTTGATTATATTACCCCGACACGGCATTGCTTTCTCAACTGCTGCTCTGGTTTTCAGTGTCGGCCATCTTGTTTTATAAAATTTACTGCTTCTTCATTTAAGACGTAATATACGTTAGACATGCAAATTATTTGTCATATCGAAGTATGATATACTTTAAATATCCAATCATAAGTCGAGACTTTTGATTATATTACCCCGACACGGCATTGCTTTCTCAACTGCTGCTCTGGTTTTCAGTGTCGGCCATCTTGTTTTATAAAATTTACTGCTTCTTCATTTAAGACGTAATACGTTAGACATGCAAATTATTTGTCATATCGAAGTATGATATACTTTAAATATCCAATCATAAGTCGAGACTTTTGATTATATTACCCCGACACGGCATTGCTTTCTCAACTGCTGCTCTGGTTTTCAGTGTCGGCCATCTTGTTTTATAAAATTTACTGCTTCTTCATTTAAGACGTATACGTTAGACATGCAAATTATTTGTCATATCGAAGTATGATATACTTTAAATATCCAATCATAAGTCGAGACTTTTGATTATATTACCCCGACACGGCATTGCTTTCTCAACTGCTGCTCTGGTTTTCAGTGTCGGCCATCTTGTTTTATAAAATTTACTGCTTCTTCATTTAAGACGTATACGTTAGACATGCAAATTATTTGTCATATCGAAGTATGATATACTTTAAATATCCAATCATAAGTCGAGACTTTTGATTATATTACCCCGACACGGCATTGCTTTCTCAACTGCTGCTCTGGTTTTCAGTGTCGGCCATCTTGTTTTATAAAATTTACTGCTTCTTCATTTAAGACGTACGTTAGACATGCAAATTATTTGTCATATCGAAGTATGATATACTTTAAATATCCAATCATAAGTCGAGACTTTTGATTATATTACCCCGACACGGCATTGCTTTCTCAACTGCTGCTCTGGTTTTCAGTGTCGGCCATCTTGTTTTATAAAATTTACTGCTTCTTCATTTAAGACGTATATACGTTAGACATGCAAATTATTTGTCATATCGAAGTATGATATACTTTAAATATCCAATCATAAGTCGAGACTTTTGATTATATTACCCCGACACGGCATTGCTTTCTCAACTGCTGCTCTGGTTTTCAGTGTCGGCCATCTTGTTTTATAAAATTTACTGCTTCTTCATTTAAGACGTATACGTTAGACATGCAAATTATTTGTCATATCGAAGTATGATATACTTTAAATATCCAATCATAAGTCGAGACTTTTGATTATATTACCCCACCACGGCATTGCTTTCTCAACTGCTGCTCTGGTTTTCAGTGTCGGCCATCTTGTTTTATAAAATTTACTGCTTCTTCATTTAAGACGTTACGTTAGACATGCAAATTATTTGTCATATCGAAGTATGATATACTTTAAATATCCAATCATAAGTCGAGACTTTTGATTATATTACCCCGACACGGCATTGCTTTCTCAACTGCTGCTCTGGTTTTCAGTGTCGGCCATCTTGTTTTATAAAATTTACTGCTTCTTCATTTAAGACGTAATATACGTTAGACATGCAAATTATTTGTCATATCGAGTATGATATACTTTAAATATCCAATCATAAGTCGAGACTTTTGATTATATTACCCCGACAACGGCATTGCTTTCTCAACTGCTGCTCTGGTTTTCAGTGTCGGCCATCTTGTTTTATAAAATTTACTGCTTCTTCATTTAAGACGTAATACGTTAGACATGCAAATTATTTGTCATATCGAAGTATGATATACTTTAAATATCCAATCATAAGTCGAGACTTTTGATTATATTACCCCGACACGGCATTGCTTTCTCAACTGCTGCTCTGGTTTTCAGTGTCGGCCATCTTGTTTTATAAAATTTACTGCTTCTTCATTTAAGACGTAATATACGTTAGACATGCAAATTATTTGTCATATCGATGTATGATATACTTTAAATATCCAATCATAAGTCGAGACTTTTGATTATATTACCCCGACACGGCATTGCTTTCTCAACTGCTGCTCTGGTTTTCAGTGTCGGCCATCTTGTTTTATAAAATTTACTGCTTCTTCATTTAAGACGTATACGTTAGACATGCAAATTATTTGTCATATCGAAGTATGATATACTTTAAATATCCAATCATAAGTCGAGACTTTTGATTATATTACCCCGACACGGCATTGCTTTCTCAACTGCTGCTCTGGTTTTCAGTGTCGGCCATCTTGTTTTATAAAATTTACTGCTTCTTCATTTAAGACGTACGTTAGACATGCAAATTATTTGTCATATCGAAGTATGATATACTTTAAATATCCAATCATAAGTCGAGACTTTTGATTATATTACCCCGACACGGCATTGCTTTCTCAACTGCTGCTCTGGTTTTCAGTGTCGGCCATCTTGTTTTATAAAATTTACTGCTTCTTCATTTAAGACGTATACGTTAGACATGCAAATTATTTGTCATATCGAAGTATGATATACTTTAAATATCCAATCATAAGTCGAGACTTTTGATTATATTACCCCGACACGGCATTGCTTTCTCAACTGCTGCTCTGGTTTTCAGTGTCGGCCATCTTGTTTTATAAAATTTACTGCTTCTTCATTTAAGACGTTACGTTAGACATGCAAATTATTTGTCATATCGAAGTATGATATACTTTAAATATCCAATCATAAGTCGAGACTTTTGATTATATTACCCCGACACGGCATTGCTTTCTCAACTGCTGCTCTGGTTTTCAGTGTCGGCCATCTTGTTTTATAAAATTTACTGCTTCTTCATTTAAGACGTACGTTAGACATGCAAATTATTTGTCATATCGAAGTATGATATACTTTAAATATCCAATCATAAGTCGAGACTTTTGATTATATTACCCCGACCACGGCATTGCTTTCTCAACTGCTGCTCTGGTTTTCAGTGTCGGCCATCTTGTTTTATAAAATTTACTGCTTCTTCATTTAAGACGTTACGTTAGACATGCAAATTATTTGTCATATCGAAGTATGATATACTTTAAATATCCAATCATAAGTCGAGACTTTTGATTATATTACCCCACCACGGCATTGCTTTCTCAACTGCTGCTCTGGTTTTCAGTGTCGGCCATCTTGTTTTATAAAATTTACTGCTTCTTCATTTAAGACGTAATATACGTTAGACATGCAAATTATTTGTCATATCGATGTATGATATACTTTAAATATCCAATCATAAGTCGAGACTTTTGATTATATTACCCCGACACGGCATTGCTTTCTCAACTGCTGCTCTGGTTTTCAGTGTCGGCCATCTTGTTTTATAAAATTTACTGCTTCTTCATTTAAGACGTAATACGTTAGACATGCAAATTATTTGTCATATCGAAGTATGATATACTTTAAATATCCAATCATAAGTCGAGACTTTTGATTATATTACCCCGACACGGCATTGCTTTCTCAACTGCTGCTCTGGTTTTCAGTGTCGGCCATCTTGTTTTATAAAATTTACTGCTTCTTCATTTAAGACGTATACGTTAGACATGCAAATTATTTGTCATATCGAAGTATGATATACTTTAAATATCCAATCATAAGTCGAGACTTTTGATTATATTACCCCGACCACGGCATTGCTTTCTCAACTGCTGCTCTGGTTTTCAGTGTCGGCCATCTTGTTTTATAAAATTTACTGCTTCTTCATTTAAGACGTAATACGTTAGACATGCAAATTATTTGTCATATCGAAGTATGATATACTTTAAATATCCAATCATAAGTCGAGACTTTTGATTATATTACCCCGACACGGCATTGCTTTCTCAACTGCTGCTCTGGTTTTCAGTGTCGGCCATCTTGTTTTATAAAATTTACTGCTTCTTCATTTAAGACGTAATACGTTAGACATGCAAATTATTTGTCATATCGAAGTATGATATACTTTAAATATCCAATCATAAGTCGAGACTTTTGATTATATTACCCCGACCACGGCATTGCTTTCTCAACTGCTGCTCTGGTTTTCAGTGTCGGCCATCTTGTTTTATAAAATTTACTGCTTCTTCATTTAAGACGTATATACGTTAGACATGCAAATTATTTGTCATATCGAGTATGATATACTTTAAATATCCAATCATAAGTCGAGACTTTTGATTATATTACCCCGACCACGGCATTGCTTTCTCAACTGCTGCTCTGGTTTTCAGTGTCGGCCATCTTGTTTTATAAAATTTACTGCTTCTTCATTTAAGACGTATATACGTTAGACATGCAAATTATTTGTCATATCGAAGTATGATATACTTTAAATATCCAATCATAAGTCGAGACTTTTGATTATATTACCCCGACACGGCATTGCTTTCTCAACTGCTGCTCTGGTTTTCAGTGTCGGCCATCTTGTTTTATAAAATTTACTGCTTCTTCATTTAAGACGTATACGTTAGACATGCAAATTATTTGTCATATCGAAGTATGATATACTTTAAATATCCAATCATAAGTCGAGACTTTTGATTATATTACCCCGACCACGGCATTGCTTTCTCAACTGCTGCTCTGGTTTTCAGTGTCGGCCATCTTGTTTTATAAAATTTACTGCTTCTTCATTTAAGACGTACGTTAGACATGCAAATTATTTGTCATATCGAAGTATGATATACTTTAAATATCCAATCATAAGTCGAGACTTTTGATTATATTACCCCAACCACGGCATTGCTTTCTCAACTGCTGCTCTGGTTTTCAGTGTCGGCCATCTTGTTTTATAAAATTTACTGCTTCTTCATTTAAGACGTAATTTAGACATGCAAATTATTTGTCATATCGAAGTATGATATACTTTAAATATCCAATCATAAGTCGAGACTTTTGATTATATTACCCCGACCACGGCATTGCTTTCTCAACTGCTGCTCTGGTTTTCAGTGTCGGCCATCTTGTTTTATAAAATTTACTGCTTCTTCATTTAAGACGTTACGTTAGACATGCAAATTATTTGTCATATCGAAGTATGATATACTTTAAATATCCAATCATAAGTCGAGACTTTTGATTATATTACCCCGACCACGGCATTGCTTTCTCAACTGCTGCTCTGGTTTTCAGTGTCGGCCATCTTGTTTTATAAAATTTACTGCTTCTTCATTTAAGACGTACGTTAGACATGCAAATTATTTGTCATATCGAAGTATGATATACTTTAAATATCCAATCATAAGTCGAGACTTTTGATTATATTACCCCAACCACGGCATTGCTTTCTCAACTGCTGCTCTGGTTTTCAGTGTCGGCCATCTTGTTTTATAAAATTTACTGCTTCTTCATTTAAGACGTAATATACGTGAGACATGCAAATTATTTGTCATATCGATGTATGATATACTTTAAATATCCAATCATAATTCGAGACTTTTGATTATATTACCCCGACAACGGCATTGCTTTCTCAACTGCTGCTCTGGTTTTCAGTGTCGGCCATCTTGTTTTATAAAATTTACTGCTTCTTCATTTAAGACGTAATATACGTTAGACATGCAAATTATTTGTCATATCGAAGTATGATATACTTTAAATATCCAATCATAAGTCGAGACTTTTGATTATATTACCCCGACACGGCATTGCTTTCTCAACTGCTGCTCTGGTTTTCAGTGTCGGCCATCTTGTTTTATAAAATTTACTGCTTCTTCATTTAAGACGTATACGTTAGACATGCAAATTATTTGTCATATCGAAGTATGATATACTTTAAATATCCAATCATAAGTCGAGACTTTTGATTATATTACCCCGACCACGGCATTGCTTTCTCAACTGCTGCTCTGGTTTTCAGTGTCGGCCATCTTGTTTTATAAAATTTACTGCTTCTTCATTTAAGACGTAATATACGTTAGACATGCAAATTATTTGTCATATCGAAGTATGATATACTTTAAATATCCAATCATAAGTCGAGACTTTTGATTATATTACCCCGACACGGCATTGCTTTCTCAACTGCTGCTCTGGTTTTCAGTGTCGGCCATCTTGTTTTATAAAATTTACTGCTTCTTCATTTAAGACGTAATATACGTTAGACATGCAAATTATTTGTCATATCGAAGTATGATATACTTTAAATATCCAATCATAAGTCGAGACTTTTGATTATATTACCCCGACCACGGCATTGCTTTCTCAACTGCTGCTCTGGTTTTCAGTGTCGGCCATCTTGTTTTATAAAATTTACTGCTTCTTCATTTAAGACGTAATATACGTTAGACATGCAAATTATTTGTCATATCGAAGTATGATATACTTTAAATATCCAATCATAAGTCGAGACTTTTGATTATATTACCCCGACACGGCATTGCTTTCTCAACTGCTGCTCTGGTTTTCAGTGTCGGCCATCTTGTTTTATAAAATTTACTGCTTCTTCATTTAAGACGTATACGTTAGACATGCAAATTATTTGTCATATCGAAGTATGATATACTTTAAATATCCAATCATAAGTCGAGACTTTTGATTATATTACCCCGACACGGCATTGCTTTCTCAACTGCTGCTCTGGTTTTCAGTGTCGGCCATCTTGTTTTATAAAATTTACTGCTTCTTCATTTAAGACGTAATATACGTTAGACATGCAAATTATTTGTCATATCGAAGTATGATATACTTTAAATATCCAATCATAAGTCGAGACTTTTGATTATATTACCCCGACACGGCATTGCTTTCTCAACTGCTGCTCTGGTTTTCAGTGTCGGCCATCTTGTTTTATAAAATTTACTGCTTCTTCATTTAAGACGTATATACGTTAGACATGCAAATTATTTGTCATATCGAAGTATGATATACTTTAAATATCCAATCATAAGTCGAGACTTTTGATTATATTACCCCGACCACGGCATTGCTTTCTCAACTGCTGCTCTGGTTTTCAGTGTCGGCCATCTTGTTTTATAAAATTTACTGCTTCTTCATTTAAGACGTAATATACGTTAGACATGCAAATTATTTGTCATATCGAGTATGATATACTTTAAATATCCAATCATAAGTCGAGACTTTTGATTATATTACCCCGACACGGCATTGCTTTCTCAACTGCTGCTCTGGTTTTCAGTGTCGGCCATCTTGTTTTATAAAATTTACTGCTTCTTCATTTAAGACGTAATATACGTTAGACATGCAAATTATTTGTCATATCGAGTATGATATACTTTAAATATCCAATCATAAGTCGAGACTTTTGATTATATTACCCCGACACGGCATTGCTTTCTCAACTGCTGCTCTGGTTTTCAGTGTCGGCCATCTTGTTTTATAAAATTTACTGCTTCTTCATTTAAGACGTAATACGTTAGACATGCAAATTATTTGTCATATCGAAGTATGATATACTTTAAATATCCAATCATAAGTCGAGACTTTTGATTATATTACCCCGACCACGGCATTGCTTTCTCAACTGCTGCTCTGGTTTTCAGTGTCGGCCATCTTGTTTTATAAAATTTACTGCTTCTTCATTTAAGACGTATACGTTAGACATGCAAATTATTTGTCATATCGAAGTATGATATACTTTAAATATCCAATCATAAGTCGAGACTTTTGATTATATTACCCCGACCACGGCATTGCTTTCTCAACTGCTGCTCTGGTTTTCAGTGTCGGCCATCTTGTTTTATAAAATTTACTGCTTCTTCATTTAAGACGTATACGTTAGACATGCAAATTATTTGTCATATCGAAGTATGATATACTTTAAATATCCAATCATAAGTCGAGACTTTTGATTATATTACCCCGACCACGGCATTGCTTTCTCAACTGCTGCTCTGGTTTTCAGTGTCGGCCATCTTGTTTTATAAAATTTACTGCTTCTTCATTTAAGACGTACGTTAGACATGCAAATTATTTGTCATATCGAAGTATGATATACTTTAAATATCCAATCATAAGTCGAGACTTTTGATTATATTACCCCGACCACGGCATTGCTTTCTCAACTGCTGCTCTGGTTTTCAGTGTCGGCCATCTTGTTTTATAAAATTTACTGCTTCTTCATTTAAGACGTTACGTTAGACATGCAAATTATTTGTCATATCGAAGTATGATATACTTTAAATATCCAATCATAAGTCGAGACTTTTGATTATATTACCCCGACCACGGCATTGCTTTCTCAACTGCTGCTCTGGTTTTCAGTGTCGTCCATCTTGTTTTATAAAATTTACTGCTTCTTCATTTAAGACGTAATATACGTTAGACATGCAAATTATTTGTCATATCGATGTATGATATACTTTAAATATCCAATCATAAGTCGAGACTTTTGATTATATTACCCCGACACGGCATTGCTTTCTCAACTGCTGCTCTGGTTTTCAGTGTCGGCCATCTTGTTTTATAAAATTTACTGCTTCTTCATTTAAGACGTATATACGTTAGACATGCAAATTATTTGTCATATCGAAGTATGATATACTTTAAATATCCAATCATAAGTCGAGACTTTTGATTATATTACCCCGACCACGGCATTGCTTTCTCAACTGCTGCTCTGGTTTTCAGTGTCGGCCATCTTGTTTTATAAAATTTACTGCTTCTTCATTTAAGACGTATATACGTTAGACATGCAAATTATTTGTCATATCGATGTATGATATACTTTAAATATCCAATCATAAGTCGAGACTTTTGATTATATTACCCCGACACGGCATTGCTTTCTCAACTGCTGCTCTGGTTTTCAGTGTCGGCCATCTTGTTTTATAAAATTTACTGCTTCTTCATTTAAGACGTATACGTTAGACATGCAAATTATTTGTCATATCGAAGTATGATATACTTTAAATATCCAATCATAAGTCGAGACTTTTGATTATATTACCCCGACCACGGCATTGCTTTCTCAACTGCTGCTCTGGTTTTCAGTGTCGGCCATCTTGTTTTATAAAATTTACTGCTTCTTCATTTAAGACGTATACGTTAGACATGCAAATTATTTGTCATATCGAAGTATGATATACTTTAAATATCCAATCATAAGTCGAGACTTTTGATTATATTACCCCGACCACGGCATTGCTTTCTCAACTGCTGCTCTGGTTTTCAGTGTCGGCCATCTTGTTTTATAAAATTTACTGCTTCTTCATTTAAGACGTATACGTTAGACATGCAAATTATTTGTCATATCGAAGTATGATATACTTTAAATATCCAATCATAAGTCGAGACTTTTGATTATATTACCCCGACACGGCATTGCTTTCTCAACTGCTGCTCTGGTTTTCAGTGTCGGCCATCTTGTTTTATAAAATTTACTGCTTCTTCATTTAAGACGTAATACGTTAGACATGCAAATTATTTGTCATATCGAAGTATGATATACTTTAAATATCCAATCATAAGTCGAGACTTTTGATTATATTACCCCGACCACGGCATTGCTTTCTCAACTGCTGCTCTGGTTTTCAGTGTCGGCCATCTTGTTTTATAAAATTTACTGCTTCTTCATTTAAGACGTACGTTAGACATGCAAATTATTTGTCATATCGAAGTATGATATACTTTAAATATCCAATCATAAGTCGAGACTTTTGATTATATTACCCCGACACGGCATTGCTTTCTCAACTGCTGCTCTGGTTTTCAGTGTCGGCCATCTTGTTTTATAAAATTTACTGCTTCTTCATTTAAGACGTAATATACGTTAGACATGCAAATTATTTGTCATATCGAAGTATGATATACTTTAAATATCCAATCATAAGTCGAGACTTTTGATTATATTACCCCGACACGGCATTGCTTTCTCAACTGCTGCTCTGGTTTTCAGTGTCGGCCATCTTGTTTTATAAAATTTACTGCTTCTTCATTTAAGACGTAATATACGTTAGACATGCAAATTATTTGTCATATCGAAGTATGATATACTTTAAATATCCAATCATAAGTCGAGACTTTTGATTATATTACCCCGACACGGCATTGCTTTCTCAACTGCTGCTCTGGTTTTCAGTGTCGGCCATCTTGTTTTATAAAATTTACTGCTTCTTCATTTAAGACGTATACGTTAGACATGCAAATTATTTGTCATATCGAAGTATGATATACTTTAAATATCCAATCATAAGTCGAGACTTTTGATTATATTACCCCGACACGGCATTGCTTTCTCAACTGCTGCTCTGGTTTTCAGTGTCGGCCATCTTGTTTTATAAAATTTACTGCTTCTTCATTTAAGACGTAATACGTTAGACATGCAAATTATTTGTCATATCGAAGTATGATATACTTTAAATATCCAATCATAAGTCGAGACTTTTGATTATATTACCCCGACACGGCATTGCTTTCTCAACTGCTGCTCTGGTTTTCAGTGTCGGCCATCTTGTTTTATAAAATTTACTGCTTCTTCATTTAAGACGTATACGTTAGACATGCAAATTATTTGTCATATCGAGTATGATATACTTTAAATATCCAATCATAAGTCGAGACTTTTGATTATATTACCCCGACCACGGCATTGCTTTCTCAACTGCTGCTCTGGTTTTCAGTGTCGGCCATCTTGTTTTATAAAATTTACTGCTTCTTCATTTAAGACGTAATATACGTTAGACATGCAAATTATTTGTCATATCGAAGTATGATATACTTTAAATATCCAATCATAAGTCGAGACTTTTGATTATATTACCCCGACACGGCATTGCTTTCTCAACTGCTGCTCTGGTTTTCAGTGTCGGCCATCTTGTTTTATAAAATTTACTGCTTCTTCATTTAAGACGTATACGTTAGACATGCAAATTATTTGTCATATCGAAGTATGATATACTTTAAATATCCAATCATAAGTCGAGACTTTTGATTATATTACCCCGACCACGGCATTGCTTTCTCAACTGCTGCTCTGGTTTTCAGTGTCGGCCATCTTGTTTTATAAAATTTACTGCTTCTTCATTTAAGACGTATACGTTAGACATGCAAATTATTTGTCATATCGAGTATGATATACTTTAAATATCCAATCATAAGTCGAGACTTTTGATTATATTACCCCGACCACGGCATTGCTTTCTCAACTGCTGCTCTGGTTTTCAGTGTCGGCCATCTTGTTTTATAAAATTTACTGCTTCTTCATTTAAGACGTACGTTAGACATGCAAATTATTTGTCATATCGAAGTATGATATACTTTAAATATCCAATCATAAGTCGAGACTTTTGATTATATTACCCCGACACGGCATTGCTTTCTCAACTGCTGCTCTGGTTTTCAGTGTCGGCCATCTTGTTTTATAAAATTTACTGCTTCTTCATTTAAGACGTACGTTAGACATGCAAATTATTTGTCATATCGAAGTATGATATACTTTAAATATCCAATCATAAGTCGAGACTTTTGATTATATTACCCCAACCACGGCATTGCTTTCTCAACTGCTGCTCTGGTTTTCAGTGTCGGCCATCTTGTTTTATAAAATTTACTGGCCATCGTATATCTTCATTTAAGACGTAATATACGTAGACATGCAAATTATTTGTCATATCGATGTATGATATACTTTAAATATCCAATCATAAGTCGAGACTTTTGATTATATTACCCCGACAACGGCATTGCTTTCTCAACTGCTGCTCTGGTTTTCAGTGTCGGCCATCTTGTTTTATAAAATTTACTGCTTCTTCATTTAAGACGTATACGTTAGACATGCAAATTATTTGTCATATCGAAGTATGATATACTTTAAATATCCAATCATAAGTCGAGACTTTTGATTATATTACCCCGACCACGGCATTGCTTTCTCAACTGCTGCTCTGGTTTTCAGTGTCGGCCATCTTGTTTTATAAAATTTACTGCTTCTTCATTTAAGACGTAATATACGTTAGACATGCAAATTATTTGTCATATCGAGTATGATATACTTTAAATATCCAATCATAAGTCGAGACTTTTGATTATATTACCCCGACAACGGCATTGCTTTCTCAACTGCTGCTCTGGTTTTCAGTGTCGGCCATCTTGTTTTATAAAATTTACTGCTTCTTCATTTAAGACGTAATATACGTTAGACATGCAAATTATTTGTCATATCGAAGTATGATATACTTTAAATATCCAATCATAAGTCGAGACTTTTGATTATATTACCCCGACAACGGCATTGCTTTCTCAACTGCTGCTCTGGTTTTCAGTGTCGGCCATCTTGTTTTATAAAATTTACTGCTTCTTCATTTAAGACGTATTACGTTAGACATGCAAATTATTTGTCATATCGAAGTATGATATACTTTAAATATCCAATCATAAGTCGAGACTTTTGATTATATTACCCCGACCACGGCATTGCTTTCTCAACTGCTGCTCTGGTTTTCAGTGTCGGCCATCTTGTTTTATAAAATTTACTGCTTCTTCATTTAAGACGTTACGTTAGACATGCAAATTATTTGTCATATCGAAGTATGATATACTTTAAATATCCAATCATAAGTCGAGACTTTTGATTATATTACCCCGACACGGCATTGCTTTCTCAACTGCTGCTCTGGTTTTCCAGTGTCGGCCATCTTGTTTATAAAATTTACTGCTTCTTCATTTAAGACGTATTACGTTAGACATGCAAATTATTTGTCATATCGAAGTATGATATACTTTAAATATCCAATCATAAGTCGAGACTTTTGATTATATTACCCCGACAACGGCATTGCTTTCTCAACTGCTGCTCTGGTTTTCAGTGTCGGCCATCTTGTTTTATAAAATTTACTGCTTCTTCATTTAAGACGTATACGTTAGACATGCAAATTATTTGTCATATCGAAGTATGATATACTTTAAATATCCAATCATAAGTCGAGACTTTTGATTATATTACCCGACCACGGCATTGCTTTCTCAACTGCTGCTCTGGTTTTCAGTGTCGGCCATCTTGTTTTATAAAATTTACTGCTTCTTCATTTAAGACGTACGTTAGACATGCAAATTATTTGTCATATCGAAGTATGATATACTTTAAATATCCAATCATAAGTCGAGACTTTTGATTATATTACCCCGACCACGGCATTGCTTTCTCAACTGCTGCTCTGGTTTTCAGTGTCGGCCATCTTGTTTTATAAAATTTACTGCTTCTTCATTTAAGACGTATATACGTTAGACATGCAAATTATTTGTCATATCGAAGTATGATATACTTTAAATATCCAATCATAAGTCGAGACTTTTGATTATATTACCCCGACCACGGCATTGCTTTCTCAACTGCTGCTCTGGTTTTCAGTGTCGGCCATCTTGTTTTATAAAATTTACTGCTTCTTCATTTAAGACGTAATACGTTAGACATGCAAATTATTTGTCATATCGAAGTATGATATACTTTAAATATCCAATCATAAGTCGAGACTTTTGATTATATTACCCCGACCACGGCATTGCTTTCTCAACTGCTGCTCTGGTTTTCAGTGTCGGCCATCTTGTTTTATAAAATTTACTGCTTCTTCATTTAAGACGTACGTTAGACATGCAAATTATTTGTCATATCGAAGTATGATATACTTTAAATATCCAATCATAAGTCGAGACTTTTGATTATATTACCCCAACCACGGCATTGCTTTCTCAACTGCTGCTCTGGTTTTCAGTGTCGGCCATCTTGTTTTATAAATTTATCTTTTTTATAAATTTACTGCTTCTTCATTTAAGACGTAATATACGTAGACATGCAAATTATTTGTCATATCGAGTATGATATACTTTAAATATCCAATCATAATCGAGACTTTTGATTATATTACCCCGACAACGGCATTGCTTTCTCAACTGCTGCTCTGGTTTTCAGTGTCGGCCATCTTGTTTTATAAATTTACTGCTTCTTCATTAAGACGTAATATACGTTAGACATGCAAATTATTTGTCATATCGAAGTATGATATACTTTAAATATCCAATCATAAGTCGAGACTTTTGATTATATTACCCCGACCACGGCATTGCTTTCTCAACTGCTGCTCTGGTTTCAGTGTCGGCCATCTTGTTTTATAAAATTTACTGCTTCTTCATTTAAGACGTATACGTTAGACATGCAAATTATTTGTCATATCGAAGTATGATATACTTTAAATATCCAATCATAAGTCGAGACTTTTGATTATATTACCCCGACACGGCATTGCTTTCTCAACTGCTGCTCTGGTTTCAGTGTCGGCCATCTTGTTTTATAAAATTTACTGCTTCTTCATTTAAGACGTAATATACGTTAGACATGCAAATTATTTGTCATATCGAAGTATGATATACTTTAAATATCCAATCATAAGTCGAGACTTTTGATTATATTACCCCGACACGGCATTGCTTTCTCAACTGCTGCTCTGGTTTTCAGTGTCGGCCATCTTGTTTATAAAATTTACTGCTTCTTCATTAAGACGTATATACGTTAGACATGCAAATTATTTGTCATATCGAAGTATGATATACTTTAAATATCCAATCATAAGTCGAGACTTTTGATTATATTACCCCGACCACGGCATTGCTTTCTCAACTGCTGCTCTGGTTTTCAGTGTCGGCCATCTTGTTTTATAAAATTTACTGCTTCTTCATTTAAGACGTATACGTTAGACATGCAAATTATTTGTCATATCGATGTATGATATACTTTAAATATCCAATCATAAGTCGAGACTTTTGATTATATTACCCCGACAACGGCATTGCTTTCTCAACTGCTGCTCTGGTTTCAGTGTCGGCCATCTTGTTTTATAAAATTTACTGCTTTTCATTTAAGACGTAATATACGTTAGACATGCAAATTATTTGTCATATCGAAGTATGATATACTTTAAATATCCAATCATAAGTCGAGACTTTTGATTATATTACCCCGACCACGGCATTGCTTTCTCAACTGCTGCTCTGGTTTCAGTGTCGGCCATCTTGTTTTATAAAATTACTGCTTCTTCATTTAAGACGTACGTTAGACATGCAAATTATTTGTCATATCGAAGTATGATATACTTTAAATATCCAATCATAAGTCGAGACTTTTGATTATATTACCCGACCACGGCATTGCTTTCTCAACTGCTGCTCTGGTTTTCAGTGTCGGCCATCTTGTTTTATAAAATTTACTGCTTCTTCATTTAAGACGTATACGTTAGACATGCAAATTATTTGTCATATCGAAGTATGATATACTTTAAATATCCAATCATAAGTCGAGACTTTTGATTATATTACCCCACCACGGCATTGCTTTCTCAACTGCTGCTCTGGTTTTCAGTGTCGGCATCTTGTTTTATAAAATTTACTGCTTCTTCATTTAAGACGTATAACGTAGACATGCAAATTATTTGTCATATCGATGTATGATATACTTTAAATATCCAATCATAAGTCGAGACTTTTGATTATATTACCCCGACCACGGCATTGCTTCTCAACTGCTGCTCTGGTTTCAGTGTCGGCCATCTTGTTTTATAAAATTTACTGCTTCTTCATTTAAGACGTAATATACGTTAGACATGCAATTATTTGTCATATCGAAGTATGATATACTTTAAATATCCAATCATAAGTCGAGACTTTTGATTATATTACCCCGACAACGGCATTGCTTTCTCAACTGCTGCTCTGGTTTTCAGTGTCGGCCATCTTGTTTTATAAAATTTACTGCTTCTTCATTTAAGACGTACGTTAGACATGCAAATTATTTGTCATATCGAAGTATGATATACTTTAAATATCCAATCATAAGTCGAGACTTTTGATTATATTACCCCACCACGGCATTGCTTTCTCAACTGCTGCTCTGTTTTCAGTGTCGGCCATCTTGTTTTATAAATTTACTGCTTCTTCATTTAAGACGTAATATCGTAGACATGCAAATTATTTGTCATATCGAGTATGATATACTTAAATATCCAATCATAAGTCGAGACTTTTGATTATATTACCCCGACACGGCATTGCTTTCTCAACTGCTGCTCTGGTTTCAGGTCGGCCATCTTGTTTTATAAAATTTACTGCTTCTTCATTAAGAGTATATACGTTAGACATGCAAATTATTTGTCATATCGAAGTATGATATACTTTAAATATCCAATCATAAGTCGAGACTTTTGATTATATTACCCCGACCACGGCATTGCTTTCTCAACTGCTGCTCTGGTTTTCAGTGTCGGCCATCTTGTTTTATAAAATTTACTGCTTCTTCATTTAAGACGTACGTTAGACATGCAAATTATTTGTCATATCGAAGTATGATATACTTTAAATATCCAATCATAAGTCGAGACTTTTGATTATATTACCCCGACCACGGCATTGCTTTCTCAACTGCTGCTCTGGTTTTCAGTGTCGGCCATCTTGTTTTATAAATTTACTGCTTCTTCATTTAAGACGTAATATACGTTAGACATGCAAATTATTTGTCATATCGAGTATGATATACTTTAAATATCCAATCATAAGTCGAGACTTTTGATTATATTACCCCGACACGGCATTGCTTTCTCAACTGCTGCTCTGGTTTTCAGTGTCGGCCATCTTGTTTTATAAAATTTACTGCTTCTTCATTTAAGACGTACGTTAGACATGCAAATATTTGTCATATCGAAGTATGATATACTTTAAATATCCAATCATAAGTCGAGACTTTTGATTATATTACCCCAACCACGGCATTGCTTTCTCAACTGCTGCTCTGGTTTCAGTGTCGCCATCTTGTTTTATAAAATTTACTGCTTCTTCATTTAAGACGTACGTTAGACATGCAAACTAATTGTCATATCGATGTATGATATACTTTAAATATCCAATCATAAGTCGAGACTTTTGATTATATTACCCCGACCACGGCATTGCTTTCTCAACTGCTGCTCTGGTTTTCAGTGTCGGCCATCTTGTTTTATAAAATTTACTGCTTCTTCATTTAAGACGTAATATACGTTAGACATGAAATTATTTGTCATATCGAGTATGATATACTTTAAATATCCAATATAAGTCGAGACTTTTGATTATATTACCCCGACAACGGCATTGCTTTCTCAACTGCTGCTCTGGTTTTCAGTGTCGGCCATCTTGTTTTATAAAATTTACTGCTTCTTCATTTAGACGTACGTTAGACATGCAAATTATTTGTCATATCGAAGTATGATATACTTTAAATATCCAATCATAAGTCGAGACTTTTGATTATATTACCCCGACCACGGCATTGCTTCTCAACTGCTGCTCTGTTTTCAGTGTCGGCCATCTTGTTTTATAAAATTTACTGCTTCTTCATTTAAGACGTATACGTTAGACATGCAAATTATTTGTCATATCGAAGTATGATATACTTTAAATATCCAATCATAATCGAGACTTTTGATTATATTACCCAACCACGGCATTGCTTTCTCAACTGCTGCTCTGGTTTTCAGTGTCGGCCATCTTGTTTTATAAAATTTACTGCTTCTTCATTTAAGACGTACGTTAGACATGCAATTATTTGTCATATCGAAGTATGATATACTTTAAATATCCAATCATAAGTCGAGACTTTTGATTATATTACCCCAACCACGGGCATTGCTTTCTCAAGCTGCTCTGGTTTTCAGTGTCGGCCATCTTGTTTTATAAAATTTACTGCTTCTTCATTTAAGACGTAATTACGTTAGACATGCAAAATTATTTGTCATATCGAGTATGATATACTTTAAATATCCAATCATAAGTCGAGACTTTGATTATATTACCCCAACCACGGCATTGCTTTCTCAACTGCTGCTGGTTCTTCGGTTTTTATAAAATTATGTGTCGGCCATCTGTTTTATAAAATTTACTGCTTCTTCATTTAAGACGTAATATACGTGAGACATGCAAATTATTTGTCATATCGAAGTATGATATACTTTAAATATCCAATCATAATCGAGACTTTTGATTATATTACCCGACACGGCATTGCTTTCTCAACTGCTGCTCTGGTTTTCAGTGTCGGCCATCTTGTTTTATAAATTTACTGCTTCTTCATTTAAGACGAATATACGTTAGACATGCAAATTATTTGTCATATCGAAGTATGATATACTTTTAATATCCAATCATAAGTCGAGACTTTTGATTATATTACCCCACAACGGCATTGCTTTCTCAACTGCTGCTCTGGTTTTCAGTGTCGGCCATTTGTTTTATAAAATTTACTGCTTTTCATTAAGACGTAACGTTAGACATGCAAATTATTTGTCATATCGATGTATGATATACTTTAAATATCCAATCATAAGTCGAGACTTTTGATTATATTACCCCGACAACGGCATTGCTTCTCAACTGCTGCTCTGGTTTCAGTGTCGGCCATCTTGTTTTATAAAATTTACTGCTTCTTCATTTAAGACGTAATAAACGTTAGACATGCAAATTATTTGTCATATCGAAGTATGATATATTTAAATATCCATCATAAGTCGAGACTTTTGATTATATACCCCGACCACGGCATTGCTTTCTCAACTGCTGCTCTGGTTTTCCAGTGTCGGGCCATCTTGTTTTATAAATTACTGCTTCTTCATTTAAGACGTAATATACGTTAGACATGCAATTATTTGTCATATCGATGTATGATATACTTTAATATCCATCATAAGTCGAGACTTTTGATTATATTACCCCGACAACGGCATTGCTTTCTCAACTGCTGCTCTGGTTTTCAGTGTCGGCCATCTTGTTTTATAAAATTTACTGCTTCTTATTTAAGAGTAATTACGTTAGAATGCAAATTATTTGTCATATCGAGTATGATATATTTTAAATATCCAATCATAAGTCGAGACTTTTGATTATATTACCCGACACGGCATTGCTTTCTCAACTGCTGCTTGGTTTTCAGTGTCGGCCATCTTTTTTATAAATTTACTGTTCTTCATTAAGACGTTATACGTTAGACATGAAATTATTTGTCATATCGAATATGATATACTTTAAATATCCAATCTAAGTCGAGACTTTTGATTATATTACCCCGACAACGGCATTGCTTCTCAACTGCTGCTCTGGTTTCAGTGTCGCCATCTTGTTTATAAATTTACTGCTTCTTCATTTAAGACGTAATATACGTTAGACATGCAAATTATTTGTCATATCGAAGTATGATATACTTTAAATATCCAATCATAGTCGAGACTTTTGATTATATTACCCCGACAACGGCATTGCTTTCTCAACTGCTGCTCTGGTTTTCAGTGTCGGCCATCTTGTTTTATAAAATTTACTGCTTCTTCATTTAAGACGTATCGTTAGACATGCAAATTATTTGTCATATCGAAGTATGATATACTTTAATATCCAATCATAAGTCGAGACTTTTGATTATATTACCCCACCACGGCATTGCTTTCTCAACTGCTGCTCTGGTTTTCAGTGTCGGCCATCTTGTTTTATAAATTTACTGCTTCTTCATTAAGACGTACGTTAGACATGCAAATTATTTGTCATATCGAAGTATGATATACTTTAAATATCCAATCATAAGTCGAGACTTTGATTATATTACCCCAACCACGGGCATTGCTTTCTCAACTGCTGCTCTGGTTTTCAGTGTCGGCCATCTTGTTTTTAAAATTTACTGTTCGGCCATCTTGTTTATAAAATTTAACTGCTTCTTCATTTAAGACGTATATACGTTAGACATGCAAATTATTTGTCATATCGAATGTATGTATACTTTAAATATCCAATCATAAGTGGAGACTTTGATTATATTACCCCGACAACGGCATTGCTTTCTCAACTGCTGCTCGTGGTTTTCAGTGTGGCCATCTTGTTTATAAAATTTACTGCTTCTTCATTTAAGACGTAATATACGTGAGACATGCAAATTATTTGTCATATCGAAGTATGATATACTTTAAATTTTAATATCCAATCATAAGTCGAGACTTTTGATTATATTACCCCGACCACGGCATTGCTTTCTCAACTGCTGCC